>NW_021963245.1:0-136343 GCF_901765095.1 Microcaecilia unicolor
TTAGCTCTATAGTCTATTTAGGTCCTTTGGGATCCACACTCCTAAATATTTAATGGATATCTCTGCCCATTTAAAAGGAAATTGAGCTTGCCAGCCGCAGTGGCCCCCCTTTACCACTTCAAGAACTGAGGACTTGGCGACATTTAACTTAAAACCAGAAATCTGGCCAAATCCCTCTATCTCCTCTAGCATGACCCGCATAGATCTAGATGGGTCTTTCACCGTCACCAAAAGGTCATCCACGAATGCTAAAACTTTCACTTCTTGCCCTGCCACTCCAATTCTCTGGATTTCCACTTTCCTCCTAAGCGTATTCAATAGAGGTTCTACCGAAATCACAAGAGTGCCGGGAGAGAGGGCAGCCCTGTCTAGTGCCCCGCAGTATATCAAATTCCTGCTCTTTTATGCCATTTACTAGAACTTTCGCTCTTGGTTGGTAATACAAGGTTCGAATAGCTTGAAGGAACCACCCTGTTACACCCATGATTGTCAGAGTATCAAAAGGTAGTCCCATCCCACCCGATCAAACGCCTTATCGGCATCTAAATTAACCACTGCGGTAGGGACCCCTAGTTCCTGGCTTGATGCCATTGCCAAGAGCAGGCGCCTGACATTATGCGTCGCATGTCTGCCCCTGATAAACCCCACCTGGTCAGTGCCTATCAATTTAGGGAGGTATTTTGCCAGTCTTTCTGCCAAATCCCAGCCAAAAGTTTTACCTCTACGTTTAAGAGGGATATTGGCCTATAATCCTCTGCCCTATCTAATTTTTTCCCAAGTTTTGGTATTAGTGTAATCAGGGCCGTGTTGGCATATTTAGGAAAACATCCATTTTTGTTACCTTTGCAAAATAATCTAATAGAGCCACCTGCGCGTCCAAGGGCAACATCTTGTAGTACTCCCCTGTGTACCCGTCAGGCCCCGGTGCAGAACGTAATTTCAATCTTTTGATTGCCAATTGCAATTCTTTCAGAGTCAAAGGGTGTTTAAACCAGCCGATTCCTCTTTTGTCAAAGAAGGGAGTCCTACCTGTACCAGGTACTCCTGCATCTTGCCTTTATCGGGGATTGCTGTAGATGTATAGAGCATGGTGAAGTATTTTAAAAAGCCGTCCAATTTCTTTTTGGTCAGTGGTAACTTCACCCTGTTCATTTCTCAACACTGGCACTACTCTTGCCTCCCCCCCCCCCAATTTTTTATGACTTCATTTAATCTGCCAGGTTTATTACCAAATCGCTGTAATTTGTATTTATAGTATATTGCTGACTGGGTTTCTTTCTTGTGAAGCAATGAATTTAATGTGATTTGTATTGATTTTACTTTTTCTAATGTACTCCTGTGGGTCTCTGCATATGAATCCTTCTAGCTTTAATTAATTGATTTTCTAGATGTAAGATTTGCGCAGCTCTACGTTTCTTTTTTTGCCTGTACGCAATTAAATCTCCCCTCAGTACTGCCTTAGAGGCAGACCAAAACGCACAGGATTTTCTTGGGCATGCTCCCCGTTATTATTTGCATAATCTCTCCATCTGCTTTCAATGTATTCCTTAAATTGGGGATCTGTAAAGGAGTATGCCGGAAATCTCCAGCCCAGTCCTGCTATCATATCTGCTGGTAATTCCAAATCCACCCACACCGGGGCATGATCCGAAACCTTCTCTGGGCCAATATTTGCTGCCCTTACTGACGAGAACATAGTGCGTTCTATCAGGATGTAATCCAGCCTCGCTACTGTTCCATGTGCTCTTGATCTGTGCGTATAGTCTTTTTCCCCGGGGTGCATCGCTCTCCATGCATCTACTAAATTCAATGTTTTAATAAACCTTTGTAATGCTCCTGCCCTTTGGCCACAGTAATGGACAGAGGTGGGATTAGAGGAATCTTCCCGGGGGTCATGTACCAAATTAAAATCCCCCCCACCATCATCTTTCCTTTTTCTTGTTGTAAAATGTTTTCCCCAGTTTCCCAAGAAATTGGGGGTCATATTCATTTGGTCCATATACACTACCAAAGTAAGCTCAACCCCCGTAACCAAAGCCGCAAGGAAAGTGACCGCCGCCTGTTTCTCCTGGCACCACCTCTAACACTCTATATGTTAGCCCTCTTCGGAACAATATTGCTATCCCACCTTTACGTCCTCTGGAAGCCACCGCACGGCACTCTCCCCCCAGGATCTCTGCAATTTTCCATGCTCCAACTCACTTAGACGGGTTTCCTGGAGACATGCTATGTCGGCCCTATGTCTCTTTAGTGCCGTTAATATTTTATTTCTCTTTATGGGGGAAGTAATAACCCCCCATTCCAAGTTATCACTCTAAGGGGCATACTTGCGTGTTTATAGACATATCAATGCCCCCCTGCCTCCGGTCTTCCCCTGGCAATGTTATCTGTTTGTGGGCCCACTCTTCGCCTATATACCTTCTCTGTGACTGTTTCACCTGCTGGGCGACTACCATTGAAGTATTTCTAGTCTGCTGCAGAAGTCCCTTACCCCACCCGAAACCCCATCCTCCCCCCCCAAACCCGTATCCCTTCTTCCAATATGCACCCTGTCTCATCCTCCACCCTCGTCTGGTGAGAAGATGAATGAAACCCCGGCAAATGTCTAGGACCCCCGACTCCTCAACATTCCTTATATCTCCCTTACCTTCATATATTATACATTTAACATGTCCCACATACCAAATCTCGCAGTGCTCTAAAGTCCCTCAGCGTCTATTACTTTATTTTCCAGCAGCTGCTGTTGGGCTTCTTTTGCCGCAGTGAACGTTTGCCACTTGTCCTGGAAATAAACTTTCAGCTGAGTTGGATATTGTAATTGAAATCGAATGTTCTTTTGTGCCAAAGCAGAGCATAGTGGATGGAATAGCCTCCTCTTTTCTTGGACTAGGGTGGAATAATCTTGAAATATTAAAATATTTCGTCCATTGTATTTCAAGGTGTCTCGCTTCAATTTAAATCCTTGTAAAATTTCCACCTTGTGTTTGTAATTCAGTATCTTCGCCACAGACTCGTGGCCTGTTTCTCTCACTTGCTTTACGTCCCACGCGGTGCGCCCTTTCTATCACTACAGGGCCCATAGAGTCCGTGAGTCCCAATTCCTGAGACAGCCAAGTCTGTAACCAAATGTCCAGGTTCCGCTCCAGGAGTGCCTCATCCAACCCCACTATTCTAACATTATTCCGGCGGGCTCTGTTTTCATAATCATCCAACAGCTGCCGCTGATCTTTCACTTGTTGTTGTAAAGACGCTATATCAGGGCCATAACCTCGCGAGTCGTCCTCCGTCGCTGACATCCTGGCCTCCAGATCTCCCACCCGGATTCCCAGACCGTCAAGCGACGTTTGATAATTTTCTAGTTTGGTCGTGAGTTCTGCCCACCTTGGACTCCATGCTTTTTCCACCGCTTGGGTTAATTGTGCGAGCTGCAGCTCCATGAACGCCATTCCTGATTGGGGTACTTCTTCCGCCATCTTGGCGTCGCCGCTTCCCACTTTATTCTTTCTTTTTTTGCCGCTTTTTGTGCCATATTCGTCGGGGTACTTTTAAGGTATTTCTCCATAAAAGTGGGAATCGTTTCAGGGAATCTTTATTCCTGTTCACGTCGCTGTTTTGGAATCGGGGTCCCAGAGCCTCCAGAACACTGCTCCTCAGCTCATGACGTCACCGGAACTCCCTTAGCCTTCTTTATTAATTCTTTGCATCTGACTTGCCAGCGCTTATGTTGCTTCATATTTTCTTCATTTGGATCCTTTTTCCATTCTTTGAAAGACAATCTTTTGGCTGTAATGGCCTCTTTTATTTCACCTTTTAATTATACTGGCTGGCGTTTTTTCTTCTTTCCACCTTTGCAAGTACGTGGAATACATCTGGACTGGGCTTCTAAGATGGTATTTTTGAATAATGTCCACACCTAATTTAGTGTCCTAACCTTTGCAGCCCATCTTTTTAGTTTCTTTTTAACCATTTTCTTCATTTTATTATAGTCATCCTTTGAAAATTAAATGCAGCTACAGTAGATTTTCTTTGCGGGTTCATGCCAGATAGTAGCTCAAATTTGATAATTTTATGATCACTGTTTCCCAGGGGACCCAACAGCACCACCTCTCACACAATGCCCTGCATGCCACCAAGGACCAGATCCAAACTGGCTTCCCCTCTCCTCAGTTCCTGGACCAGTTGCTGCAAGAAGCAGTCATTTATTACATATAGAAATGTTATCCATCCATCTGTTCGCTCTGTCCCGGTGGACAGTAGTACAGCCCTACAAGAATACTCCTTCCCTTCACAGATGGAGTTCCTATCCATAATGATTCCACGCCACTATCTGTGTCATATGGAGTGTTTATTTTATTTGACTCAATTCCCTCTTTAACATAAAGCACAACCTCCATCCAATTTGATCCTCTCCATCATTGCAATACAATTTGTACCCTGTTAACACAGAGGGGCAAAATCGAACGGGGCGCCCAAGTTTTCCTGAGGGCGTCCTCGCAGGACATCCCCGCGAAGGGGCGCGGAAACCCGTATTATCGAAACAAGATGGACGTCCATCTTTCATTTCGATAATGGTCGAGGATGCCCAAATCTCAACATTTAGTTCGACCTTAGAGGGTTGACATAAATGTTGAGATGGTCGACCCCGGTTTTCGGCCATAATGGAAACCGAGGACGCCCTTCTCAAAAACGACCAAATCCAACTCATTTGGTTGTGGGAGGAGCCAGCATTCGTAGTGCACTGGTCCCCCTCACATGCCAGGACACCAGTCAGGCACCCTAGGGGGCACTGCAGTGGACTAACTGATGCACTAACTGAACAGAAAAAGCCTTTCCCTTACCGATCCCTTAGCGATTTGGAAAGGAACGGGCATGCATGAAGGAAATCGCATGCAAATGAGCTGCTCACTGTTAGCTCATTTGCACATGATTTCCTTCCTAAGGAGGGGAAGCCAGTGCAGAGCAGCCAAGCATTATGCGTGGTTGCTCTGCGCATGCCAAAGATGGCTTCATACATGCAGACAAGCTGTGTGTATAATAGCTGTCTACAACCTTAAATAAATTGCCGTCTACAACCTTAAATAAATTGCCATCTACAACCTTTGAAAAATACAAGTCCAGGTGAAAACGTCCAACTGCTCGTCAGGGACATCTTTTTTTTTTAGAGTATGGGTGAAGGACGTACTTGGCTATGCCTCCGTCCCTGCGATGGCAGTTGAGGATGTCCAAAATGTGATGTTTCTGTGAGAAGGATGTCCATGCCTGGATGTTTCTGTGAGAAGGACATCCATGCCTGCTATGCCTCTGACACCCCCTTTATTTATTTGGATTTTGGATCACAAGTAGCAGCAGTGGGATTTGAACCACCCACCTCTGGATTGCAAAACCAGTGTGCTAACCACTGGGCCACTCCTCTCTACTCCTTTGAAATTTGGCTGTCCCTGTGGGGGGGCAATTCAGGACGTCCAAAATGTTTGAAAGAAGGACGTCCATGCCTTCGCTATGCCTCCGCTGACACACACATACCTCCCCTCCCAGGGACCTGCATACTGCTGCAATGGACCTGAGTATGACATTTCAGGCTGGCAAAAAATGTTTTTAGTTGTTTTTTTGAGGGTGGGAGGGGGTTAGTGACCACTGGGAGATTAAGGGGAGGTGATCCCCGATTCCCTCCGGTGGTCATCTGGTCAGTTCGGGCACCTTTTCGAGACATGGTCGTGAAAAACAAGGGACCAGGTAAAGTCGGCCAAATGCTCATCAGGGACGCCCTTCTTTTTTCCATTATCGTCGAGGACGCCCATGTGTTAGGCACGCCCCAGTCCCACTTTGCAACGCTCCGACACACCCCCGTGAACTTTGGTTGTCCCCACAATGGAAAGCAGTTGAGGAGCCCCAAAATCGGCTTTCAATTATGCCGATTTGAGCAACCCTGAGGAAGGACGCCTACCTCCTGATTTGTGTCGGAAGATGGGCGCCCTTCTCTTTCGAAAATGCCCCTGACAGTGTCCCACTGATTGTTCTTTTCCACCAAGTCTCTTAGATGCCTATTATATCTACCTCATCATTTAGTGCTATATATTCTAACTCTCCCATCTTATTTTCTAGGCTTCTAGCATTTGTATACAGGCACTTCAAATTGTGTTTTTTCCTTTGACCTACAAACTGTTTAGAAGTTGAAGGGGATAATTTGCATCCTTTATCCTGTTCTCTCATTAAGCATACCTGGCTTACTTTCAGCATTGTTGAAACTCTCTGCGGGGATACTCCAGACTGAGCCATGTGCTCCTGGGAGATTGTTGATCCCCCCCCCCCCTATTCTAGTTTAAAAGCTGCTCTATCTCCTTTTTAAAAGTTAGCACCAGCAGCCTGGTTTCATTCGGGTGGAGCCCATCCTTTCAGAACAGTCTCCCCCTTTCCCAGAATGTCACCAGTTCCTAACAAATCTAAATCCCTCATCCCTGCTCCACCATCTCAACCATGCATTGATGAGACTTCGGGGCTCTGCCTGCCTTTTGGGTCCTGCGTATGGAACGGGGAGCATATCTGAAAATGTTACCCTGGAGGATCTAGACTTCAGCTTTCTACCTAAGAGCCTAAATGTGGCTTCCAGAACCTCTCTCCCACATTTTACTATGTCATTGTTACCCATATGTACCAAGACAGCCAACTCCTACCCAGCACTATCTAAGATCCTGTCTAGGTGACGCATGAGGTCCGCCACCTTCGCACCAGGCAGGCAAGTGACCAGGCGATTCTTACATGCACCAGCCATCCAGCTATCTACATGTCTAATGATCGAATTACCAACTATAACAGCTGTCCTAACCCTTCCTGCCTGGGCAGAAATTCTCAGAGATATATCCTTGGTGCAAGAGGATATTGCATCCCTGGTGGGCGGGTCCTGGCTCCAGGAGTACTTCCTACTTCACCAGGGTGATGCTCTCCTTCTAGGAGACCTCCCTTCTCCAAGGCAGCACAGAGGCTGCCAGACTGGAGGTGAGACTCTACAACGTCCCTATAAGTCTCCTCTATGTATCTCTCTGTTAGTCTGCTATTCTAGCCTCAAGAGACCGTCCCATTCTCTGACAGCTAGGAGCTCTTTGCATCGGGCACACACATATAACCGCTCACTAACTGGGAGGTAATCATACATGTGACACTCAAAGCAAAAGACTGGATAGCACCCTCTTGCTGCTGGACTGCTGACTCCATCCTAGTATTTTTGAGTTTTCAATCATTTAAAACTTGCTAAAGTATTAAGGATATTGGTCTAATATAAAAATGTCTTTAGCTTATATGGTATATTGTGTGATTTATTTAGTGTTTTCTTCTTAGAAAGTAATGGAATGTAATTAAAACTCTGTAAGAGCACTCCTCGCTTATTATCCTAATTAGAAGAACTGACTATAATGAAGACTAAACTAGGTCCTGCAGTGCCTGCTAGAGGCTATCTGTTAATGCTGTGGTACAAAGATCAAGTTTTAAACTAGGGGGGAAAGAGTATGGAGATTAGTTGATAAAGTTTGCTTTTATTTTTATTCTGCTTATCAATAACCTACAATTCCCCCTTTAACCCCAATCTCTTATCACTTGACTGACCAACCTCATTACTATCAACGAACAAGCAATACCACTTTAATACTAATGTCGAAAACGATTTTTAGATAATTGATGACCTAACAAATGTTACAAACTAAACTATTACTGGAACCTATGTGAAATACCATAATGTATTCTTCTTTACCATGTATGTATGCACCTTAATGCAATACCGAATGTAATTCTGTTACCAGAAATGGCAATCGCCACTACGGCAAATGTAAGCCACATTGAGCCTGCTAATTGGCGGGAAAATGTGGGATACAAATGCTACAAATAAATAAATAAATAAATCTTTAAGTTCCCAAAGCACAAAGCAAAATAATGTTCACTTACCAGAGAAATGTCCTTTTCTCTCAGAGCTTCTTGGGAGCTCAGGTGGTACTTGAACTCACAGTCCCAGGCTCAAGCAATATGCAAATCAGTTTTTAGCTTCTCATGTGGGCTTGAACCCACAATCACAGGCTCATTTCATAGCCTCACAGGTTGGACTTAAACCCACTGTCTTGGGAGTATTTTCCTTTTCAGAACTCCTTTAAAAACACAACCAAGAACCAAAAAGGCTGGCTGCCTTTCAACAGACACACTCAGCTTGACAGCCACTGCCAAACACACACAAACTTTGAAAATAGAATCTTCCATCCCCAGATGTTATATTAACCCACAACATATACATTAGGAAAACATTTCATTTCTGATCTTGTTAGGCAGAATACTCTGGGTGGCTTCTTTCCCAGGCTGTGATTCTCCCCTACTGACCAGGTCTTTTATTTTCTGGTTTGTAAGTCTGAGGATTGGTGCTTGCCCCTGGACACTCCCCCTTCCTCCTCAGATTTTCTCCCTATAGGTTTTCTATATGCTCCTCTGACCTGTGGGATTCCAGCCCAGATTTACCTCCCTTCCCAGGGCTTTAGTACCAGGCTGAGGTTCTCTTGGGCTGCTTTCAGTCTGTCCCCTGTGAAGTGAGGTAACAGGGAAGTGAATAATCAGCCTTCCTGATCACAGCAGTGAAGAGTTTCCTGCAAGAAAAAGTCAGAAAAGGGTCAGTTTTGTGTATCCGGCCACAACCCCTGTTCATATGAGTCAAGCATCTTCAATGGAGCTGCCTTCAATCTTTGAGCATGGTGATCTGTGGGCTTCTGTTGACTAAGGGAATCTGAATGACTCTAAACAGAGAAAAGCTGACCCTGAAGTCTACTAGGCCTGTAGCATAGTTGCTATCAAAGTGCCTGCAAAAGTCTGAGGGGAAAGTGGCCTTTTCTACCTTTTCCTCATTCTTGGAAGAATATAAGCATATCAACACACTATCAACTCAGGTCTTGAAGCAGCACTTAGACTCCTTTACCTAGCTGCAGCCCCTCTGCAGTTCATTTCCCACTTGTGCAGAAATTCCAGATATAGAATGAGAGCTGTTCCGTGCTATCTCTTCTGCTTCTGTGTAGTCCTTTGCACAATTTAAAACGAATCGGAGAAAATTTTTCTTCACTCAATGTGTAATTAAACTCTGGAATTCGGTGCCAGAGAATGTGGTAAAGGCAGCTAGCTTAGCGGAGTTTAAAAAAGGTTTGGACGGCTTCCTAAAGGAAAAGTCCATAGACCATTATTAAATGGACTTGGGGAAAATCCACTATTTCTGGGATAAGCAGTATAAAATGTTTTGTACTTTTTTGGGATCTTGCCAGGTATTTGTGACCTGGGTTGGCCACTGTTGGAAACAGGATGCTGGGCTTGATGGACCTTTGGCCTTTCCCAGTATGGCAGTACTTATGTACTTTTGTAATAGACAACTTCTACACTGGTGCTGGTCACAGTAGCTGTCGAGTCCTCCTCATCTTCTGTATTCCATAGTTTTACAGGAACAACCACACTAGTTCCTGCAAAAATGTTTGATGAGTTTGTAAAAGTTTGTCATAAGGACTTATCTAATGTGAACTATCAATCAGGAGCTTTTGACTGGAGTTACCTGACACAGAGAGAGGATTGGCCTTCTCAAGCATTATAGTGTCTTTCCTATTACATCTAATTCTGAACAGGAGCTAGCATATTTACTACCGCTGTCCTTTTCAGACTCCATCACATTTCAGACAGAGTCTGTTGACCCCTTTGATACTCCCTCCCGCTGCCTTATGCTCAATGACACCAAAAAAGATTCTGTGAGTGTTCAATCTGATCTGTCTTCTCTGCTGGCCAGGAATGAATCTCCATATGGGACATTTCTTATTTATTTGGATTTATTTACCCTTTTTTTGAAGAAATTCACCCTTCGGTGTATAGCAAGTGTAACCCAGACATAGGCAATGAATAAAACAGTACAATAATTAAATAACACTGTACGTTATACCAGTGGTTCCCAAACCTGGTCCTAGAGGCACCTCAGCCAGTCAGGTTTTCAGGTTACCCACAATGAATATTCATGAGAGAGGTCTGCATGCACTGCATCCACTGCATACAAATGTATCTCATCAATAATCATTGTGAGTATCCTGAAAACCTGACTGGCTGGGGTGCCTCCAGGACCAGGTTTGAGAACCACTGCATTATACCATAGTATGCTACTTACAGTGTCAACACAATACACATTAAAACATCTTAATAGACAGCAAAAGGGATAGTATATGATATGATATGTGATATAACATATGCATACTTGATCTTGATCTGTCCTTGGTCCTTGGTCTGCCCGGCACTGGTCTTACTCCTCAACTACTGAAGTTACCATTGAATCCCACTCCAGTCCATCCAGATCTGTCTAGCCATAATCGGTGTACAGATCATAGACATCTGCCCAATTAGTGGACTTGCCGTCTAAGCACCACTAAGTTTTGTTTCTCTTTCCATATAGGAATCCTTTGCGTTTATACCATGCATTTTTGAATTCTTTTACAGTTTTCTTCTTTACCATCTCCCATGGGATGGCATTTCAGGTGTCCACCACCCTCTCTGTGGGAAACGTTCTTCCTGACATTACTCTTAAGTCGACCTCCTCCCCCACCCCCGCAGCCTCAGTTCATGTCCTCTAGTTCTATCACTTCATCATCTCTGGAAAAGGTTTGTTTGTATATGAATACCTTTCAAATATTAAAATGTCTGTATCATATCAAACCTGTACCTCCTTTCCTTCAGGGTATACATATTTACATCATCAATCTCTTCTCATACATTTTGTGATGCAAACTCCATACCATTTTCGCCACTTTTCTCTAAACTGCATTAGGTCTTCTTATGTTCTTAGTGAGATACAGTCTTCAAAACTGAGCACAACATTTGAAGTAGGGCCTCACCAATGAATTGTACATGGACATTAACACCTCCTTTTTCTACTGGTTATCCCTCTCTCTCTCTCTCTGTGCAGCCTAGCACTCTTCTGGCAGTGGCCACTTCCTTGTCACGTTGTTTCACCACCTTGAGATCCATAGACATTATCACTCCAACGTCCTTCTTCTGAATTGGGCTTATCAGTCTCTCACCTCCTATCTCATATATCTCCTTCACATTTCTGCATCCCATGTGCATCATGTCTTTCTTAAACCTTCAGAATCCCTCAACTCAGCAAGCCCCAGTGGATATCTTCCAGCTTCCCACTGTACTATTATTGCTTGTTACATGAAGGGATTTCTCTATGTCAAGCCTCCACTATAGAAGTCCCTCCATTCCTTGGGCCTTAAACCTAGTGCTAGCTTCATTAATGAAGCCACCTTTTGAGTCCCCTTGAAGCTTCTCACCTGGAAGATGCTCTTCATCATTGCAGTAACCTCAGCTAGAAAGGTGAGTGATCCTCACATACTACCTTAAAAGTACTGAGCCATTCAGAAAATGTACATAGTAGTTCATCTCCTTTGAGAACAACAGAACTGGCACACTAGTCCAAAAAGGATTCTACAACATAGTGGCGTAGCCACAGGTGGGCCTGGGTGGGCCAGGGCCCACCCACTTAGGGCTCAGGCCCAACCAACAGTACCACATATTTAGTGGTAGCTGGTGGGGATCCCAAGCTCTGTCAGCTGAAGGCTTCCCCCGATGGTAACGAAAGCGCTACTCTCCATGATACTGGCACCTGCACATGCTCAGTTTTCAGCGCATGCCTGCTGCAGACTGCCAAGGTGGAAAGAAGCATTTTCCCCGCCAGTCTGAGATTTTTTTTTTGGTGGTGGGGGGAGAACACTTGGTGCCCCACCTAATTCTTGCCTAGGCCCATCCAAAATCTGTTTTCTGGCTACGCCCCTGCTATAACGCTGGCTGGCAGCCTACTTCATTTTTGTTATCGACAAGCAGATGCTCCTCACAGCTCTAGAGTTGAAGTCTCATCATTGCTTAATACAATCTGCAAAGCAGTGATATGGATGCATAAATTTGGGCCATCTTCTGTATTAATGGTAATTCTTTAGTGGACGTCTTCTTTAAGGTGCCCAGATGCTGCACAGTGAGAGCCTATTCTGTAATTGTTTCTGGGCACCCAGATTCCATTATAAACCTGTATTTTAACCTGCTATCGGGCATCATCTGGGTGCTCCTAGTGCATCAGTCATAGACCTGACATAATTGCAGGCGTCTAAGTGTGCCAAGGGAACATGAACTTATAGTCCCAAACAACCTTTAATAAAGCCACAAATTGTTGATGCAACACCACAGTTATGTTCATTGCACTGCTATCATAACGCCCCTTAACACCCGACTCCATGGGTTTTGTTTCTAGAAACTGCATTAGGGGACAGGGTGAGGATATACTTTCACTTTAATTCCAAGAAGCGGTATGTGTTGCTGGTTCAAGAGCTTGGTGTTTGCATCAACAGTACATTGAGGAATACTATTCTGCTTTTGTGACTTCATTAGAGCTTTTTAGACAATATTTATTTGAATTATTTATTATGCACTGTGGAGGCAAATATTTATTTTAACATGGAGGGGGCATAATTGAACGAAAAGCCTATCTCCATGGGCGTTTATCTCCGAGAACGGTGTCAGTGAAGGGGCGGACCGAACCGTATGTTCGAAAAAAATAGACGCCCATGTTTTATTCAACAATGTGTGAGCTGGGCAGTTTTTGTTTTTCAGCGATAATAGAAAATGAAAGCGCCCAGCTCAAAAACGAATAATCCAAGACATTTATTCGTGGGAGGGGCCCAGGATCGTAGTGCACTGGTCCCCCTCACATGCCCAGGACATCAACCGGGCACCCTAGGGGGCACTTTACAAAAACAAAAAAAAAGGTCAAAGAGCTCCCAGGTGCATTAGCACCCTTCCCTTGTGTGTTGAGCCCCCAAATCCCCCTCAAAACCCACTGCCCACAAGTCTACACCATTACTATAGCCCTAAGGGGTGAAGGGGGGCACCTACAGTGGGTACAGTGGGTTTGGGGGGGTTGGACAACTAATAAGCATTAAGCAGCACAATTGTAACAGGTAGGGGGGATGGCCTGGGTCCACCTGCCTGAAGTCCACTGCACCCCCTAACAACTCCTCCAGTGACCTGCATACTGCTGCAAGGGAGCTGGGTATGACATTTGAGGGTGAAAATAACAATGTGTGAAACATCATTTTTTTGTGGTGGAGGGGGTTAGGTACCAATGGGGGAGTCAGGGGAGGTCATCCACCGATTCCCTCCAGTGGTCTCTGGTCATTTAGGGCACTTTTTGGGGCCTTATTCGTGAAAAAAACAGGGTCCAGGAAAAGTGTCCTAAATTCTAGCTAAAAACGCATACTTTCTTCCCATTATCGCTGAAATGCGCCCATCTTTGTTCGGCAGATAACCACGCCCCAGTTCCGCCTTCGCCACACCTCTGACACGCCCCCATAAACTTTGTCCGCATCCGCGACGGAGTGCAGTTGAAAACGCCCAAAAATCGGCTTTCGATTATACCGCTTTATTCGTTTTTGTGAGATAAACGTCCCATCTCCCGATTTAGGGTCGGAACTTGGGCGTTTCTCTCGTTCGATTATAAGCTGTAAGTGCACTTAAAGGTAGTTATATGAAGAAGGAAATCATATCACCTGAAAAACAGCTGCAAATAGTCATGCAGCAGGTAACAACTGTTCTGAGGGATACCCTCTATCAGAATTTATTAGATTATTTTATGATTACTATTTTTTAAATTCTTTATTTATTATTTCATTACTTTACAAGAATATATCTTGAACATGTAAAGCAGTTTAACAGGTTACAGGCAATTTTCTCTAAAGAAAAAATTAAATAAGGAAATTATAGATTATCAACTTGTATTAGACCCCAAATTGAAGGGGCCTGGACCTTAATTACTACTCAGGAGATTAGTTTCAAATATCTTTCAAAAATAAAAGGTAAAGGCTTAACAGTATATACCGCGCATTTTACTTTTTCATTAGTCACTTTTTCCAAGGCTAATCAGACCTACTAAACTCCAACATAAATTATAAAACCTTTTTCTGTGTAATAAACTGTTTCAAGTGCTCAGAAACAAAACTACATATTTAACCCCTAAAAATTTCACATTACATTTTACATGGATAATTGAGATTAAAAGAGGCTCCCAAGGCTAATGTTGCAGATCTTAATGCCAAAAACTCTTTCCTTCTAGCCTGAGTTCTGTTTAGTGACATCTGGAAAGACTAGTACTTTTTTCCATAAAATGGGTTTGTAAATGCTTTAATTGCAGTTTTTCTAACCAGTTCCAGGTCCTGTTGAAAAATAAAGGATACTAAAAGAGTTTGTTTTTCAGTTTTTTCAGTCAAGGATGATTCTAATAGTTCCGAAACATTTAAGACAGGTTCTGTTTGTAATAGTTCTTGGGGGCCATCTTTCAATTTTCTTGCTGGCAAATAATATACTTTATTGAGTGGAGGTATTTTATCTTCTGTAAATTTCAAATTTTCCATCAAATATCGTTTGAAAATATCCAAAGGGGAATAAACTAAAGTTCTTGGAAAATTCAACAGACGCAAGTTGAGCCTCCTGTTGTAGTTTTTAAAATACTCCAATCTGGTATGAATCAATGTATTATCTTGTATAAGCTTTGCTGAAACTTCTTTCATTTTACGTTTTCATCAGATAAATGTTTCATCTTTCTGAGACTTCATTTTTCATTGCTATAAGGTCTTTTTGACAAAATCTGAACGTTACTCACAAGAGAGTCGGATCTTGCTAGTTGAGGTTAAGACGTTTGAAGTGTCTCCCAATATAGCCTCGAGTCGATACCGGCACTTTCGGGCCTTAGATGAACACAGGCTTCGACTGGGGAAATCGATATGGGGCCCAGTTGACTCGCCACTTCGCTGCCACCGCGGTTTTACGGGTCGCCTACATAATTCGGCCCCAGTTGGTTGTGGCGGTGAGATCGCGTAGGAGGGGATAACGAAATATCCTGCCTCCCAAGAGGTCAGCTTCTCCTGGCGCTGCAAACTCAGCGGGACCTCCAAACGCCGTCGTCGCGGTTCTCGCGAGAAAACTATCGAGCGTCTGCTGGGTAGGTGTAGAAGTTAGAGCTGCCTGGGCTGCAGCTCTAACAAACGCCTTTCTCTTTGTATGCGGCATATTTCTTTAGAGGTAAAACAATTTTTTAGGTAATAGAGAAAGGGTTTGTACTCCTGCTGACTACTCGATGTTACTCGCGAGGTGGTGTTGCTGCCGCCATCTTGCTCCGCCCCCTTCATTTTATGATTATATCATTGGATTTAGCATCTTATTCTGCCCAGCATGTACATATATATTAACAGAGATTGAAGTTTATTATGACAGAATTTGTACATTAGTTTTTGTTATATTAATATTGTTTGTCCAGTGTTTGGGGACTATACATATAAGTTTTCATGTTGAGTATGGAAACATGATCATACAGCACCTCGTTTGATAATTTGATAGCTTGATCTTCAAGGCCCTTAAAGGAATGGGCCAGAGTATTTGAAGAATAGGATGACCCTCTACACACCTCCAAGAACACTCCCAAGGGGTATCCCTAACCACACCCTCTCCAAAAGACATTACATGATGTGATACCTGCAAGTGAGCCTTCTCCGAATAGCCCCCACACTGTGGAATGCACTCCCTGAAGGCTCCGCTTAACACAAAGCTCCTTCCTCTCTCTCTCTCTCTCTGCACATATTAAACAAACTGCTAAAACCTGTCATTTCTTTCTCTATAATATCACCACAATTCGTCCTTTCATTTCAGAGCACACTACCAAAAACCCTTATCCACACTCTTATAACCTCTCGCTTAGACTATTGCAACTGCTTCTTACAGGCAGTGGCGTAGGAAGGGGGGGGGGGCGGGAGGGGCGTCCATCCCGGGTGCACGCGCTCGGGGGGTTGCCGGCCCCGCTGGTTCCCTGCTCCCTCTGCCCAGGAACAGGTTACTTCCTGTACCGGGGCAGAGAGAGCAGCGAACCAGCGGGGCCGACGCAGCTCCGAGTGATGTGCACTCGGGGCGGATCGGCCCTCCCGCAGGTAAGAATGCAGTCCGGGGGGGGGGGGTTGCCGCTCCCGAGGGGGGGGTGCGCCGCAGAGGGGGGGGTCGTGCCGTGCTGCACCCGGGAAGGAGTGCGCAGCGGCGACCCGCTCCCGGGTGTCATTAGCCCTCGCTACGGCACTGCTCACAGCGTCTCCCACTTAGCCATCTCTCTCCCTTCAATCTGTTCAAAATTCTGCTGCATGATTTATATTCTGCCAGCGTTGCTATGCTCATATTAGCCTTCTCCTCAAGTCGCTTCATTGGCTCCCATATTCATTTCCGCATACAGTTCAAACTCCTCTTATTGACTCACAAGTGCATTCACTCTGCAGCTCTTCAGTACCTCTCCACTCTTATATCTCCCTACACTCCTCCCTGGGAACTCTGTTCATTAGGTAAATCTCTCTTATCTGTACCCTTCTCCTCCACTGCTAACTCTAGACTCCATTCCTTTATCTTCCTGTGCCATATGCCTGGAATAGACTTCCTGAGCCAGTACATCAAGCTCCATCTCTGGACGCCTTCAAATCTAGGCTAAAGCCCACCTTTTTGATGCTGCTTTTAGCTCCTAACTCCGATTCACTTCTTCAGCACCCATGTCTGTTTTATCATTCCCACCTTAGTAATTCCCTTATTCCTTATTTGTCCTGTTTGTCTGTCCTGATTAGATTGTAAATTCTGTTGAGCAGGGACTGTCTCTTACGTGTTCAAGTATACAGCGCTGCATACATCTAGTAGTGCTATAGAAATGATAAGTAGTAAGTAGTTTTCATCTTGTGATATGCGATGGCCTAATTAAAGTTCTTTTGAAAACTTTAAGCTTCAGAAATTACTATATAACATTTGTGCTCATGAAATCTTAAAATTGTATGTTTCCCAACTTGACAGCTAAGCAAAAATGTCTACCTTTTAGATACAGATTGGCTGTCATTCTGATGACCTCAGCAGAGCCTCAAAAATTCCATCGTGCCCCTGTGGTTATACGAAGATTCCTGTGAACCAGGAGAAGATGGTAATCTCTAGTCTGTGGGGAGGCTTCTTGTACATCATAGTACCCACTAACTGTCAACTTGGCAAAGTCACCATAAAAGTAGAAGGGGCCAGTACAAGCTCCTTATTTTATACATTGGTATGTGTAATACACATGAGATTATTTTAGAAACATCTCCAAGTGCAAATACTGACATTAATATACATGTGTAAATAGCTATTCAGAAAGCCATTATTTTACATGTTGCACTCCACATCATGCAGAGTTTGGGTGGAGCCAAAAATCTGTTTGTGTATTCACCACTTTACAATGAGAATAATATAGATTTTCCCCATCAGATTTTGCACCAGCATAGAGGAGCTTGCAGATTTTTTTAAAGTGCTCGCTTTGCTAAGGATTTACATGAGGGTGTAAGGAAGTAATTCTTCTTAATCCCCTATTGTTTATTTTCACCTCCAGAGTGAAAAACAAATTGTGGTCTTAGTACTTAATTGCTGGCACTGATATATATAGATGTATAAAATGACTATAGTACATGGAAGTGGTACCACTCATGCAGAAACTGTGAAATCGCAGCTTCCACATGGACTTGCCAGCATGTCCATGTAGATGTTGGTAATTTCATGCTGCTGATTAGTAAAATGGATGCTCTCTGCTGTGTGTTCCGGTAAATACACATGGAGGGACATTTTCGATATGACGTGTAAGTCTGATTTAGGATGTTTTTGCATGTCCATAATCCAAATAGGAAAGAGATCATTTTCAAAAAAGAAAAATGCCTATCCTGTTTTTTTCAAAAATATTGTTTTGAACAAGGTTTTGTGATTTGGACGTTTGTTTTTTGGTCCATTAAAAAAAATTTGAATAGGTGCATAATGGGATGTAGGAGGAGCCAGCATTTTTAGTAGACTGGTTCTCCCAGACATCCGAAGAGAGCAATGAGGCACCCTAAAGGGTACTTCTGTGCACGCCATAAAAATGGTCCCAAGTACACATCTCACCTTGCTTCCTTATCTTGTCCCCTGAGCTCTCCAAAACCCACTGTTCCCACTGATACACCACTACAATAGCCCTTATAGGTGAAGTGGGTACAGTATAGTTTGATAACCTTGGAAGGGGGTCATAGTTTCCACCACAAGTGTGACAGGTAGAGGGAGATAGGGACCTGGGTCCCCCACTGTGTACTGCACCAACCACTAGACTACTCCAGGGACCTGCATGGCCTGCTCTAATAGACCTGACTTTAACATCTGCAGCTGTCATAGCGGCTAGTAAGTCATATTTTTATCCACATTTTTTGGGGGTGGGAAGGAGTCAGTGACCACTGGGGGGAGGTATTGGGGGGGGGGGTGACCCCTGATTCCCTTCAGTGGCCATCTGGTCATTTAAGGCACCTTTTTGTGCCTTTTTCATTCTGAAAACAGGTTTAGACCAAAACATCTTGGTTTTAGTCCTGGACATTTTTCTTTTGTTGCATATGGCTGTAAAACGTCCAAGTGTTAGATATTCCCTAATCCTGCCTTTAAATGCCCCTGACATGTCCCCTTGTGATTTGAACTCACTTCTGACGGACTTCATAGAAAAACATCTAAAAATAGGTTTTTTGAAAATACTGATTTGGACGTTTTTGTGAGCAAAACGTCCAAATGCTGCTTTGATGCCACTTTTTGGTCATTTTTCTCTTTCGAAAGTGAGCTCCATGGACTCCTTCATGTCCTTATATTATTACCGGAAAGGAAATTTCATATGTTTGGTATAAAATTACATAAACATATATTTCAGTACATTACTGTAAGATCTTCTTGAATGCCAAACTGTTGTACCCTTCTGAAAAGCTGGCTCTCAGGTAAAAGCCAGTGAAGCAACTATTGCATGTGATTTATAGCGAGCATATTAATAGCACATGTTCTCCATGGACAGCAGGATACAAGTCCTCACATAACTACCCACCTTCTTCCCAAAGAGTTGTGGTCTACTTTCAGTTATATTAAAGACTGAGACAGTCCCCCTCACAACAGCGGCAGATGCGAAGTGATACACATGTGTCGTGAGACTTCTGAAAAGCTTTTCAGAGGGTAGAAATAGGAGAAGCATTTAATCTGCCCCAGGCTCTGCTGGTGATATCACCCATCTGTCAGGACTTGTATCCAGCTGTCCACAGAGAAAGCCTACTACAGGTATCTCCGAGGAGACCACCTGTTACAGGTAACTTTGTTATATTGTCTCATGCATTTCTAATTATATCTAAATATACATAGAGAAAAAAGCAGCTGCCTTGCTATAATGAGTGCTCCGGATGTAGAGGAGGATAGATGTTATTTGATATTTAGACGGAGAAGTTAATGGTGATGTGGCGAGTAAGTTGATGGTACTAGCTTGGCAGCATTTACTCAAGCAAATGCTCCCAATGTCTAGTGTTGTTATTTATTTAGAGATGTAGCTTGAGGTGAGTTATATTTAGGTACCCTAGATATCTCCCTGTCTTCAGAGAGCTTACATTCTAATTTTGTACCTGAGGGTTGAGTGACTTGTCCAAGATCAAAGAAGCAGTAGTGGGATTTGAACCTGGCTTAGGTGGTAACCACTAGGCTGGTCCTCCTGCCTATTGATCCATTACTGGCCAAATATGGAAAGCTGGGTAGTTATGGACCATTGCAATGGGTGGTTGCTATTGTGAATGACTCATTGGGGTCAGGCACTTATCTAGTAGGGTAAGGGCTTAAAAGGGTCATTAGTTAGAGGGATTGTTAGGGATTTTTTTTCCATGTGCAGAATTTATCCCATCTTGTTATTGCCTTTTTTGGGCAAAATTGATCTGTACTGCTTTTAATCAGTTATGAGTTTTTTGGAATCAAATAAATTTTTGCAGGTGATTCAATTGGAATATTGAGTGCATCATACCATGAAAACTGTTCATTTGGCAATATTAGCTTTGTGGTGATGGCAGATAATGGGCTTGATTGTGTGATTATTACATTTGATCTATGGCTGCATAAGGTACTATGTCTCATGAACATCTGTTGCAATGATTAGAAAAGTGTGGCATATAGGGTGTTGTACTGCTATGGGTATGATCTTTTTAATGGAAAGAACAATACTCTCAATCTAGGAGTGTCATGTTGATGGATAGAAAACAGAGGGTAGGGTAAAATGACCAATTCTGTAAGTAGAGGGGGTGAATAGTGAAGTGCCCCATAGATCTGTACTGGAACAGATACTATTTAACATATCTATTAATGATCTGAAAATGGGAACGATGAGTGAAGTGATTAAATTTGCAGATGACACCAAACTATTCAGAGTTGTTAGAACGCATGTGGATTGTGAAAAAAATGTAAGAAGACCTTAGGAAGTTAGAGATTGTGCAATCCAAATGGCAGATTAAATTTAATGTGGACAAATGCAAAGTGATGCACATTGGGAAGAATAAAATCATATTTACTTGATGCTAAGATCCACCTTAGGAGTCAGCACCCAAGAAAAAGATCTAGGTGTCATTGTAGACATATGCTGAAATCTTCTGCCCATTGTGTAGTGCAGTCAAAAAAAGCAAAAAGGATGCTAGAATTATTAGGAAAGGGAGAGAAAATAAGACAAAGAATATTATAATGCCTCCATGGTGAGCCCACACCTTGAATATTGTGTGCAGTTCTGGTTGCCTTATCTAACAAAGATATAATGAATTAGAAAAGGTTTAAAGAAGAGCGACCAGAATCATTAAAGAGACGGAACTCTCTCATATGAGGAAAGTCTAAAGAGGTTAGGACTCTTCGGTTTGGAAAACAGACAGCTGAGGGGGGTATGATAGAGGTTTACAAAATACTTAGTGGTGTAGAAAGAGTAAAAGTAAACTGATTTTTTTTACTCTTTCAAAAAGTACAAAGACTAGGGGACACTCACTGAAGTAACATGGTACTACTTTTAAAATGAACAGGAGTAAATATTTGTTCAATCAATGAATAGTTAAGCTCTGGAACTCGTTGTCAGAGGATATGGTAACAGTGGTTAGTGTATTTCGGTTTAAAACAGGTTTGGCAAAATTCTTGGAGGAAAGTCCATATTCTGCTATTGAGATAGACATGGGAAAGCCACTGCTTGTCCCTGGAATCAGTAGCATGAATCTTGCTACTATGTGGGATTCTATCACCTACTTGTGATATGAATTGGTTACTGCTGAAAGCAGGATACTGGGCTAGATGGACCATTGGTCTAACCAGTATAGCAATTCTTATGTTATATCCTCAAGGGTCTTTTATCATCACTTTTGTTGTAACATTTTCAAGGTATCCTTGGGTAGGGTGTTAGAAAGATATGAATTGGAAAGGCATGTTTACACTGATTGATGTGATTTGATTGTACCTATTCATGTTAGTCAGGATAGGCATAGGAAATTGGAACAAGGAAGGGAGCCTTAGGGACGTAGTCTTCTGATTGCAAATGACCAGATTGAAATTAAACTTGCAGGAACATGAAATGATTTGATATATCAGAAGAGGACATAAACTGGGGGTTAGACATCTGTTAGAACTGGCGGAGATTAAGAGTTTGAGTGTTCAAGTGGATAATCAGCTCTATCTACACAAAAAGATTGTAGGAGTGGTTTAGAGCAGTGTTTCCCAAGTCCGTTCCTGGAGTACCCCTTGCCAGTCAGGTTTTCAGGATATCCACAATGAATATGCATGAAAGAGATTTGCATATAATGGAGGCCGTGTTTACAAATCCAGTTCATGCATATTCATTGTGGATATCCTGAAAACCTGACTGGCAAGGGGTACTCCAGGACTGGACTTGGGGGAAACATTGGTTTACAGCATTATATGAAGTTCAAAAATTACACTCATATCTAGCAGGAAAGAATTGTTGACCATCACCCATACAGTGATTACATCCCACATAGATTGCAGTAAAGCATGTGTTTAAATTTACCAGGATGCCAGTTGAAAAGGCTCAGTTGGTACAAAACACAGTTGCTAAAATGATCTGTACCAATAGCAAATGTGGGGCCCCCTTTTACTAAGCCGCGTTGGCATCTAAGCGTGCCCAACATGCGCCCAAAATGGACACTGCCCGACTAACGTGGCTCTTGCGGTAATTTCGTTTTTGGCACACACCCGCTATGTGCATCTGAAAAATTATTTTCGGATGCACGCCAAGTGGCATCTGATGTGCGTAGGTCCTTACCGCCCAAATTCTTACCGCTAGGTCTATGGCTGGCGGTAAGGTCAGAGACCCAAAATGGACACATGACAATTTTGATTTTGCCGCACACCCTTTTTTATAGGAGCACTGAAAAATGATTCTACGCGTGCCCAAAACACACGCCTACACTACCGCAAGCCACTTCTCAGCGTACCTTTGTAAAAGGACCCTTTGATGATATAGCACCCCAGGAATGGAGATAGTAACGTGATGGTTAGCGTAGAAGGCTGAGAACCAAGAAATCCAGGTTCAAATCCCACTATGGTTCCTTACAATCTTGAACAAGTCACTTAATCCTCTTTGCCTCAGGTACTAACTTAGACTTGGGGGATACAAAATACCTCCTGTAACTTATCTTAAAAGTAGTAGTAGTAGTAGTAGTACAACCAAAAAAGGAGTGAGCTAAATCCAACTTGCTTCCTTCCTACCTTGAGAGAATACACTGATTGCTGGTAGTTCAGAGAACAGAATTTAAAATACTGTGTGGGTGCTTCTGTCTATTTAGTACAGTTAATTCACCCGTATACACCTAAGAGAATTTGTGCTTTTCACAGATGTTACACTTGGATGTATATCATCCCCAGGTCAAGGCAATTCTGACTCAACATAATAGTTTCTGTTGCTTTGCACCAGAGCTGTGGAATAAGCTCCCAGCGAAAGCTAAATCAGAGGCAAATTAATTGCACTTTAGGACATTTGTTAAGGTGTGGTTGTTTGAGGGAGCTTTTGTGAAGGAGGGCTGAGGGGAAGAGAGGAGGATTTTAAGGTGGGTGGTAGGGTGGGTATGAGTTTTTATGTGTTTTATGCAGCTTGAGGGTCTTATTGACTGTAAGCGGGTGGTATCAAGAAATTGTAAATACATCTCACTGAACTCACCTGGTTGTTTGACATTGCAGTTTATGACCTATTTTTCACAATGCTACAGGAAAGACCAGCCAGTCTGACTGGCTGCAAACCATCCGCCATTACCCTGCTCCATGGGCTGAACTGGCTACTGAGAGCATCATTTTCACAGTTCCATCTGAGAGTGTTCGCACCATTGAGAACCCTGCAGTTCTGCTCTCATTCTGGGATAAAGCAATGAGAGCCATCTGTAAACTGGCTGCGACTCCAGCACCTCTACAGCGCAAGGAGAGGATTATAGCTGATGTTCAGATATCTGCTGGTAAGTGTAGTCTGTTTGTTGTATAGTCAGAGGACTAATAACTTAGATATGTGCAGAGCCTTTCATCCCCAAAAAATATTTCAACTCACTTTACCATTTAACTTTTCTGATATTTAAAATATACTATATCTTCTGTGGATTTTTTTTTAAGGGACTTGAATGTGTAGAACAGCATTTTATGTGTTCCATTAGGCTCTTCTAGAATTTCCCAAGGGTAAATGTGCATATAAAGTAGACACAGAGAAGTATAATGCCTACTTTTAACTTTTAACTGCTGTTTAGAAAGAACATACAAATTGAAAATGAAGCATCCAGACCAGGATGTCTTAAGTTCTGCAAGTAATTTAGAATAAACTCTGCTGATGAAGAGCCTGTTGTAAAATTCAGGGAGAAATGGACATTTATGCACTGGTTATATATGTGGCAGAAACATCCATTTTAGCAATGTGGAGGGCTATAATCGAACTGGGCGCCCATCTTTAAGGGCGCCCATCTCTAAGGATGTCCCGGCGAAGGGGCGGGGCATCCGTATTATCGAAACAAGATGGGCGTCCATCTTTCGTTTCGATAATACGACCATGGACGCCAAATCTTGACATTTAGGTCGACCTTAGAGATGGGCGACCTCGGTTTTCGGCGATAATGGAAACCGAGGATGCCCATCTCAGAAACGACCAAATCCAAGTCATTTGGTCGTGGGAGGAGCCAGCATTCGTAGTGCACTGGACCCCCTCACATGCCAGGACACCAACCGGGCACCCTAGGGGGCACTGCAGTGGACATCACAAATTGCTTCGGCTGCATAGCTCCCTTACCTTTTGTGCTGAGCCCCCCAAAACCCACTACCCACAACTCTACACCACTACCATAGCCCTTAGGGATGAAGGGAGGCACCTACATGTGGGTACAGTGGGTTTCGAGTGGGTTTTGGAGGGCTTCCCATTTTACCACCACACGTGTAATAGGTAGGGGGGATGGGCCTGGGTCCGCCTGCCTGAAGTGCACTGCACCCACTAAAAACTGCTCCAGGACCTGCATACTGCTGTGATGGAGCTGGGTATGACATTTGAGGCTGGCATAGAGGCTGGAAAAAAATGTGTTGTAATTTTTTTTGGGTGGGAGGGGGTTGCTGACCACTGGGGGAGTAAGGGGAGGTGATCCCCGATTCCCTCTGGTGGTCATCTGGTCAGTTCGGGCACCTTTTCAATGCGTGGGGCAAGTAAAGTCGGCCAAATGCTCGTCAGGGATGCCCTTCTTTTTTCCATTATCGGCTGAGGATGCCCATCTCTTAACCACGCCCCCGTCCCGCCTTCGGTACATTGCCGATACGCCCCCTTGAACTTTGGTCGTCCCTGCAATGGAAAGCAGTTGAGGATGCCCAAAATCGGCTTTCAATTATGCCGATTTGGGTGGCCTTAGGAGAAGGACGCCCATCTCATGATTTGTGTCGGAAGATGGGTGCCCATCTCCTTCGAAAATAAGCAGGATAGATGTCTAAAATATCAACATGGCAAAATGGGCATATGAATATTTATGGTATAAACTATCAATATTCACACTCATTAAATTGCATTTATAACCTTTCTATATCTAAGAATTAACATAGGTATTTGCACCATTTGCATATATCAGTCAATTCATCAGCCCTCCAATGCAGCACTCGCACTGCTCCCTGACCCAATCCCAGTGCCCCAATCAGTCACGCACACCCCCAACACTGATGCCAACACTCCTTAAATTCCCCCCCCCCCCATGATAGGCATTATCCATAGTCAACACTGAGGTGCCAGCACAACCAGCCTGCCTCTTCCACAAACCCCGGCCATTAGACCTTAACACCCCGCCCTCTGCCAGAATACTGCCTAGGGGTCATCCTTACATATGTGGAGATGAATCTCTATCTATGGAAGATGAACCCAGGTGGTTCATCCACCAGACTACCATTAGGGGCCATTGGTGCCATTTTGGATTTGGGCACGTACCTGAGCTGCAGAAAAGGAGGGTCCCTGCCGCCTGGGACCACTTAATTACCAATGTTGACCCCAGGATAAGTCCCTGGGGAGGGATGGGGAGGATAGGGCTCTGGCAGGGGCAGGGTGTTAATGTCTAAGGAATGGGGTTTGGGGAAAGGAGGGCACTGGTTGTCCCAGTTGATTGAGGGTTAGGGCTGTCATGGGGGTTCATGGAGTGTGAGGTTATTGCATGCGACTGCCTGGAATGTTGGGGTCAGTGTTGGGGTGTCAGGGTCAGTGTCAAGAGGTGCAACTGACTGATCAGGATGTTGGGACTGTGTTGGAGGGTTGCAGGTGCTGCATCGGAGGGGATTGAGCCTCTATCAGGAGGGTGGGGTGAACAATTGGAGGGTCAGGGGATGCACCACTGCACCACCGCTGACAGCATGTTGCAGTACTGGATTGCTGGTAGTTTAGCTGCACTTACTTCCTCCTCTTGAGGTGGTGGTAACTTCAGCTGTGCTATTGGCAATACTGACAACTAACGCACAGCATTGACCCGTGTGCTAGCTGTCATAGCCAGCTACTCCTCCCACTTATTAAACAGCTGACGTGGGGATTTACCATAGTGGCTGCCATGGTAAACCCCCATGTTATCTGCTTAGGGAAATCTTGCCTCACCAATCTGGTATTCTTCCTTCGCTTATTCTTCCTTCTATCGGTGGTCATCCCCTCTTTCCTCCGCAGTGTCCCAGAATCTTCCCTACTGTTTCTTAACCCCGTCTCTCCCCAGTGTATCTTACAGGAGTCCTTGTCACCTACAGTGATTAATTTTTTCTGCTTGTGCTGGCCCCACAGGCTTCCATCTGCCATGTCCCACCCTTGCTGACGTCATTCTGGTGGGGCATGGCAGATGGAAGCCTGCGGGTTTGGCACAAGCAGCGAAAATGAATCTCTACAAGTGCAAGGGGCATCTGCAAGGTACACTGGGGAGGGACGGGGTTCAGGGACAGGAGGGCAGATACGGGAATGCCAGAGAGGGGAGAGAAGTTGGATGCGGGATAGGTGAAAAAACCCTGTAATTTATTTTCATATCTCTGGGAAGATTGGGGGAGGGGGGCATGGAAGGGACCATCCAAGTTAACTCTGGGCCCATTCAAAATACTGGGTCTGGCTATACCAGTGTTTCAAACCCTAAAGATTGCACATGGCCCGGCACTGAATATCTACGTCTGAGCAAGCAAGGTGTAATTAAACTATGGAATTCATTGCCATTTTTCACTCAACGTGTAATTAAACTCTGGAATTCGTTGCCAGAGAATATAGTAAAAACAGTTAGCTTAGCAGGGTTTAAAAAAAGGTTTGGATAGCTTCCTAAAAGAAAAGTCCATAAGCCATTATTAAAATGGACTTGGGGAAACTCCACTGCTTATTTCTAGGATAAGCAGCATAAAATGTATTGTACTGTTTTGTGATCTTGTACTTGTAACCTGGATTGGCTACTGTTGGAAATAGGATTCTGGGCTTTATGAACCTTCGGTCTGTCCTAGTATGGCAATAATTATATACTTAAGCATTTAACAAAATGTTCACCAGCACTGGCTGAATATCAACCAGGTATTATTATGAATGTGCACTTGGAAGAGATCCAGTTCAAGATTATTCATAAACTGCCCAATATTCAGTCTGTGACAGGCAGTGCTCATACAGCCACTGACAGCTGTAGACTGAATCTAACCTACATATGCAGTGCTGAGGCCATGTCCTTGCTGTGGAAATGAATATCAAGGTTAGCCACCCACCTGGAAGTTTTGCAGGTGCTGGCTAATATTCACTGCTGGCATCTGTATAGTTAAGTGGGTAAAGATGGACTGCTTTTTGGATAATCATATGTGCCCACTTAACTATGCAGGCACCAGTATAATTCCAGACTGCCCTGGCACTAACCACATAGTGCTGCAGGGGTCCAAAGGGACATTAGCAGTGGTTAAGTGTCTGATCATATGTGTATGTTGTATTATTCCTGTACTGTGGAACTTAGTAATTTGTGGTACCGTCTTACTGCAGGTTAGTGAATCCTGCAGTAAACTAAGGTGTGGTAAAACACCAACTGTTACTGTACTTTAATATCTACCCTGGCCCCCATTGATGTGAGGGTGGAACTAATAATTGACAAATGTAGCTGGGCCATTGCTCTTCATTGCTGGATTAAAGCCCTGATTTACTAAGCCTTCTTTTCCCTTCGGTAGAGAATGAGATAAATCATGCCTTAAAGGAGCTTCATTAGATTTTGGCAGGGATTTCTCTCCCCTCTCCCACCCTGCTCTTCAACTTCATTAAAGACCATGGGGAAGAGGAGGTGAAAGGTCTCAGCCACTGGCTCCTAATGTTTTTGGGCTAGCTCATAAATTCAAAGGAAAATTGACAAAGTCTGTCAGTGGTTATTCTGTTCCTTGTAGCCCAAACTAGCTTCATATATTACTGCAAAAAGCTTTTCTGTGGTCTTTATTTTTGCTTTTAGAATATTGCATACGAAAATCTCATGTGTTTTTTTTTCTCTCTCTATCTGTTGAATCCAAAGTGGAACAGCTAGCTAGCCTTTTCAGTCTCAATACAAACATACAAAATGGTCAAGATTCATCCAAGGTCTTTTCTTTCCTTAAAACTGGCATTGAATAGTCCTTCTGTTTATGAGAGTCAGTCAACTAGAGGTTTTGTATTTCCTGTTTGTAGGCTGGATGCATGCAGGCTATCCCATAATGTGTCACTTAGGATCTGTAAAGGAAATGCTGGACTTGGAACATATAAAAGCCAAAGGGACCTGGGGTCTTACCCATGAATTGGGCCACAACCAACAGCGATCTGGATGGGACTTTCATCCTCACACATCTGAGGCCACCTGTAATCTCTGGGCAGTGTATGTCCATGAAGAGGTGCTAGGGATTCCCAGACATAAGGCCCACAATGACCTACAACCAAAACAAAGAGTCAAAAAGATCGAACAGTACGTGAGAAATGGCGCAAAGCTGGAAGAATGGAAGATATGGACATGTCTGGAGACGTACTTACAGGTAACCTGGAAATTGATTGATTTATATATAATTGGAGGAGGGGGATCATATCCTAAAATATTGGGATCAGAATACTGCATTCATACTATCTTATGCCAAGTATTGTTGGCAGATAAAGACCTGCCCAGTCCATCCAGCCTGCTCAACAAGGTGGCCAGAGTTCAGTCTAACACTGTGCATAGGCTCCATTTCTTCGTGATTAAACACTGGTGCACTTAATCTTTATCTCTCCCTGCCAATTTTGAGGCACAGACCGTAGAAGTCTGCCTGGCACTGGTCTTACTTCCTAATTGTACTGCTGAGTAGTACTAAGCTCTCTGTAAGTACATATCTACTCTGTTTCTATTCATCTACCCTAGCTATCATACAGTACTTATGTTATATGTGTGTGTGTGTGTCTATCTATATACTACTTCTTATCATTTCTATAACACTACTAGACATAAGCAGTGCTGTACACTAAAGATGTAAGAGACAGTCCCTGCTCAACAGAGCTTACAATCTAATCAAGACAGACAAACAGGACAAATAAGGGATAAGGGAATTACTTAAGGTGGGAATGATAAAACAGACATAGGTTCTGAACAAGTGAATAGGAGCTGGGAGTTAAAAGCAGTCTCAAAAAGGTGGGCTTTTAGCCTAGATTTGAAGATGGCCAGAGCTGGAGCTTGACGTACTGACTCAGGAAGTCTATTCCAGGTATATGGTGCAGCAAGATAAAATGAACAGAGTCTGGAGTTGGCAATGGAGGAGATGGGTACAGATATCTATATACACACGCACACACAAACAAACAAACACATGTGCAGTCCCACATACATATCTATATGTACACACACACAAAAATACACATGCAGTCCCATTTTAGGTAGAATATAGAAATCTGAATTGATATGTCTAGGTCAGGATGTGTGCAACTCCATTATTGAGTGCACATGTATTGGCTACATGTGTAGTAGGAGTGGCTATTTTATAAAGATGGAAAAAATACAGCAGTTTAGAACTGTAAGGTGGCGTTCCACAATCTACACATGTAAGTGTCAGTACTTCATTTTGTCTCAGTCGGGTACAGTAGGTATTTTGTTGCCCCCAGAGAGCTCACAATCTAAGTTCGTGCCTGAGGCAGTGGAGGGTTAAGTGACTTCCTGTGACCGTGAGCAGCTACAGCCTGCAGGTCTAAACATTAGGCTACCCCTCCACTCTCATATGCCTGCCATTTTGTGAACGTACAGTACATGTATGCATGTCACTAATTAACAATTGTATTTTCAAATGGGGGGGGGGATAAAAGGGAAAACTGGGGCCGGCCCAAACAAGCTTTTAATAAGCCTATATGTGCGAGAGAGCAGCTGTAAATCCTGACATTGTTATATTGGGACATACATATGCATTCTCAAAAGGGGAATACACTTGTAGATTTTAGTTTTGCTCCAGCCTGCCTAAACCCTATTCATTACAATCTTACACATAGTGCAGATTCACACAGTAAATGCTGGCTTTCTAAAACCAGGCTTTACACATGTCAGTCAGGTTTTCAGGATACCTACAATGAATATTCGTTGTGGATATCTTGAAAACCTGACTGGCTGGGGTGCCTCCAGGACCAGGCTTGGGAACCACTGGTTTGGACCCTTATTAGACGAGCAGCCATATTCTGCACCAGTTGCAGACGATGCAGGCTCGATTTACTCAATGAGTCTTCTAAGGTAGATTGATAAGTATTCTTTTTGAGGCAAACCCCTGTACTACTGTGTGAATTACCTTGGTTAGCACTGTACGTGGACAAAGTTTGCAATCTTATAAATTGTAAATATGATGTTCTTTTTAGTTGCAGGAAGGTTTTGGCTGGAAGCCCTTCATTCAGCTCTTCTCAGACTATCAGAAGATGACAAAGATCAGTAAAGACAACAGTGATAAGATGAACCTCTGGGCAAAACTGTTTTCTGAGCAGGTGAAGAGGAACCTGGCTCCATTCTTTCAGGCATGGGGCTGGCCAATCACGGATAAAGTGTCCCAAGAGCTTTCCTCATTCCCAGAGTGGAAGGAAAATCCAATGAAAGAGTGGAAGGAAAATCCAGTGAAAGAGTACATGCCTGCACAGTTGTGTGCCAGAAAAATAGAAAGTGACACTGGGACATGCAGAAGAGAGTGAGAAATATGCTGGATATTCATCAACAGAGGCTTCTCATGTATAAACTTGACATGCACATATACAAATGCAGATGTTCCAAGGCATACACACAGACACACATATATACATAAATTATATCTAAAATATCCTAGAGTTGGAAAGTGCAAGGAATGGATTCTCAGTTTGGTAGAATGCTTTGGCAGGATGATTAATAAAAATAATACTTGCTTCTGAAAGACACCGAGTACTAATGTTTTGTAAGGGGTGTGAGAAAAGTAGTACTTAACTACATTTAGTGCAGTAGTCGTTGTAGAGGGGGTAAATGATGGACCTCAGCTACGTAACAGGATTACACACAGAAGAGAGATGGATTCCAGCACATTTATTGAAGAAAGACAAATATAGTTTAGTATAAAAATTAAAAATGAACCAGATGTAATGCATTCTAAATTAATAATTCAGCTTAAAGTCTACAAAACCGGTTCAGTTCTGATTCCCCTCCTTGATTTCCTCCCTTGGTTCTCCTTTTACCAGTGAGTCACAGAAAGCACAACTGCACAAGCCCTGGAGAGCAGATGAAATGAGCAAAGAAAAAAAGCAGCATGGACGGGGGGGGGGGGGGGGGGGGGGGGGGGGGGGGGGAGGGGGATAGGAAGAGAGAGAGAGAGAAGCAGGGATGGAGTGGAAGGGAAGAGCACCAGGAAGAGAAAGCAGGAGGGATGAGGATAGTTGAAAAGTGAGAGTGCTTACATTGTAGAGAAAGGAAGATGAGAGGTGTGAGAGCATTTGAACTGTGGAGAACATGGGGGATAGCAGGATCCCATTCTGGACTTTTTTGCCTATTTGATTGACAGCTCAGGTCAGTTGTGTGGCCTAAATGGTACTTTATAAATTTCTATAGTGTAAAGCTTTGAATGAGGCCAGTGGCATAGCTAGGATTGAATGGAGCCTGACAAAAAAAATTAAGATGTAATACCTTAGTAGTGTATCTTACCTCTTTCGTCAAAGCTAATTTGCATATTTTTGACAGGTGGGCACGCCCACTTTCAGTCCTGACAACTAATCAGAATTGAGCACGTGCCCAAGCCCCACCTACTTCTGGCCTAAGTACCACCCCGGCCATGCCTCTTTGATATAAACAGATATGTCATCACAGACCTGCACCTTTTGTATAACCCTGCCTTATTTGCATAACATTGCCCCTAACCCTGTCCATTTTTTGCATAACCCCCACCCAAATCCCGCCCCTACATCACTTCCTGTTTTCACTAATGACTACCTTCTTGGATGGGGTCACATGATAGGAAGTGACATCAAACAAACTCTGACACCTCCCACTACAGCTAATTTCCACTACTGGCCGCCATCTTGAATGGGGTCACATATCAATCACCAGTCTCTGATGTCAAAAACCCCCCCAATACTGCCATCTACAGCCTTGAACGAATGTACGCAGCTTAACTTTTTTCTCATAAGAAAGAAAATAGGCTTTTTTTAACCCTGTACTCACCGGTTTTTTTCTTTTTAAATGCTTTAACAGTGTTAACCTTGTAAATATACTAGTTTAAAAAAAAAGTTAAGTACAGCATCAGTAAAAGAAATAGCAATGAAAATTAGTGGCAGAACAAATGCTTTATATGGGGGGGGGGGGGGGGGGGGGGAGGGGGATTGCTTTGCCCTAACAGTATTCAACTAGGAAGCATACAATGTTTTAAGAAAAGTTAAGTAAAGCATATGCAATCCTTTAGCAAAAGTAGCAGCCCCCAACCTGCTGCAGTCAGACAGAAAATGCAAAGTTGTGGTTACAGCGTAACCGAGGAAAACACAGAACTAACATGACGTAAAAAAGCCTCTGAAATGACTGTGTTAACTGCTTGCTTTGTAACCACACTGTACTGTCTGTGTAAGATCAATTAGTCTACAGCCTCAACTGCACCCCCTCCCCTTTCCCCAGAGATCATCCCTCTCCTTTAGCAAAAGCAGCAACACCTAACTGACTGCAGTCAGATAAATACTTCATACAGGGGTTCTTTAGCGTTACAGATAAGCAAACTTATAGGGATCTCCTTGCTTTTTCAAGAAACTGTTACACTTCGGTGTGAGCTTATTTTATTTTTTTTTGTTTTGTTTTTTTAAGATCATGATGTACTTCTTGGTTTGATTGTCTCTGTCCTGTGCAACAACAAACAATGGAAAGGGGATGGGGTTTGATATACCTATACCACCTTTCTGTGCTTAGAAACAAAGTGGCTTACATATACATAGGTAATTTTTTCCTTCCCTCCCAGGAGAGTTAGGCCACTCTACACAGGGAGATGTAATGTCCGGCTAATCATATACCCCCTATCCACTTGGATGGGGCTTAGACTGGAAGTGGGTGGGGCTTGAACATGTCCTTTATTCTGATTGGCTGTTAGGCCCAGAAGTGGGCATGGCCACCTGTCAAAATATGCAAATTAGCTTTGATGAAAGGGGATGAGAGACACTACATACTATGTTGACCAAGATAATATAGTGAGTATAGTAGGGGTGGGGGAGGGGGATGCCCATGAAAGTTTCAGTCAAGGAGCAGGAAAAAGGGTTTAAGTGTATATATGGAAATTATGGGGTGGTTGGAGTCATGGGGGGAGGAGGGGGATGAATGTTGAGTGCAGAGATGGTGTATGGGAGTCAGAGCCAAGAGCATGTAGGTAGGGGATGGAGTTATGGCGTATAGAGTGGGGTACCTGGGTAGTATATAGAGCATAGAGGGATACATGTGGAATGTTTAGGGACTATCTGGCACAGTAACAGAGAATTTGGAGTGTCTGCTGTGGGTAGGATTCTGAAGCTGGGGTATGAGATTACAGGGACTGTGAAACTCAAAAATTATGCCAGCTGTGCAGTGTTGGAACTTATGAGCTGTTTGAGGCACAAGAAAACTCTGCAAGTAGAGCAATAGTGCCTGAAATGGCTCTGATTCCAGCACCGTGAGGCTCAATATGTTTAACCCTTAGTGCCTTACTCTATTCTTGTGAGAATTAAACAAGAACTCAGCAGGAGAGTACAGGCTCCTTGTAGATCAAAGATATTGAGAACTGCATGGTACCCAAATCTATGAGCTACTCCAAGCAGTATAAGAATCCTACAAGTGGAGCAAAGTAGAGGAGCCCCACAGCTTTTTGATTCTGGTGACTAGCTAAATTCTACAGGGAGGGGGTAATGCTGTATAAATTCTGCATTACACAGTTGTTGCATAATTTCCACCAGAAAAAGGGGGTGGGGTATTTGAGGTGGGTGCCCAGGAAACGTGTCAGGGTGCAGTAGAGAATATGGAGGAATTGCCTTCCATCTCCTACTACCCTTTCCCCACCCTTCCTATCGCCTATCATACCACAAAACATGGCCTCATGATAGTGGGAGAGGAAGAATTTAAGTGCTTCTTGCGTCTCACATTGACTGGCTATATGGATGATTAAAGGGCTTGCAGGCAGCACAGCAACACCACTAAAGGGAAGTGTAGAGTTTGCTGCATTCATCTTCTAGCACATCACCATTCCTACTACAGCTGCACCTTAAAATGTCTAGTCCTCCCAGAAGCAATTCATGAGTAAGAACCATTCTCTCTAAACTCACTACAAATCTCACCACCTCAGAATTCACATGCTTATGGAGGCGCTCAATAGCTTCCACTTTCCTTGAAATCCTACAGACCAAATGAGGATTAATACAAGGCCACATTGAACATGCAGAAAGAAAATAACCCTTTACCACAAACAAATCCCTCTTCATTTGACGAATTGCATCAATCCTCTTCACCCTATATAAATCATTCCCTCCCAAATGAGCTAAAATAAATTCTGGTTATGAAAAATGGTGCGCTTGAAAAAAAGTAGGCAGCAGTTGGTCCCACAACATGCCACAAATCCCCAATCAGCAGATCCAAATGCCTTCTTCTGTTAAACCAAGGTTCACTCCCCACCATGACTCAACTGCCTTCTACCAGGCCCAGAATATGTGAAAATGTCCACAGAGCCAAGTGTAGAAATCAGGAGGTCAGGGAGAAGCAGCCCTAAAAAAGAAACTCACAAAATAAATAAAAGCAAATTAATTCACTTGACAACAGACATAAACCAGGTAACATCATGCGACCCCCCCCCCCCCCCCCTGCTGAGCAGCAGATGAAGCTGCCCTAATACAGAAGTGACTCCCAAAATGAGAAGGCTCATACCCCAAATGAGCAAGGTCCACCTGCAGAACAGCATCAAACTGAAAATGGGTCAAAGGAGTCCCATTCTCATGGACAAGCCAAAACAAACCACCAGGCAGCCATAACCATGCATAAGCCACAGCACAACATACTGTCAAGTCACCAGATTGGCAGAAGCTTGATGATACACCCAATTACCCTTATCCGCTGTTTCTGTCTTAGAATGAGAAATCTGTAGGCGTAAATTTTGAGGCTGTAAGAAAAAATCCTTCCACAAAATCCCAGTGGACCCATCCGTACATTTTGAAGGAGACACCAACCCTCCCACATGAAAAGCAGCAAAAAACAGACTGTAAATGCCAACTGAAAAGAACCACATAAAAAGGTAAATGGCAAACCTCCCTCATTACCCCAAACAAAGCTGCCACCTGTTCATATATAAGTGGCAACTGCACCAACCAGACTGAGGCTGAGCCCTTCTAGCATACCCACTGATCAATCTCTTAATAATAAAAATATCCATATATAAGCACATACAGATACAACCCTTGTTGGGGTGTTATTGGCGTACTTGACACTTAGCATAATTTCTAAAAGGAATAGGTCTCTGGTAATACCAGTCTTAGTGAGTAATGTGTCATTAACCAATATGCTCCCTCTTATCCTTAGATCCAAGCTCACTGTGCCCTAAACAACAGAAAGAACTAACCCCACAACCACCCAAGTATTATAAAAATAGAGTGTGCATTTATTTACAACAGCAGCAAAGATTATGTGCAAAGAAGGCAAGAATAAAGACACAAGAAGTCTTATCATAGATATAGCTTGGAATAAACACACTTGAATCCCTAATCTAGACTCCTAAATAAAAGAGTCACACTGAGCCCACAGCATGTATGCAAAAGTACATGGCACACATACAACCCGATGCAGACTTCTAGCAGGTGGCAGTGTGTTCCTCTGATATTCAATCAGATTCAGCACAGTCTGTTCCATGGATGGAATGTTAACAAAGCAATCCCTTGCCTCAGATAAGAGCCCATTTTTATACAGAAATCATGGGTTGCTGCAGTGTTAATGATGTACATTATGGCCTTGGGGTGATGCACACATAACTTTGTTTACCCCAAATATTGTGGCTTCAAGGGACAACTGATCTCACTGGCACCACATTGAAAGAGTCACCTTGTCGAGAAGTCAGGGTTTAAGAAACATTGTGCAATTTGCCAGCCATACTGTCTCTCCAGCTGCAAGGGTAATTCCAAGAGTCCTTGGCTGTTTGGCCATGACATTGATGCTGATTACAACCTTGTTATTCTAGCACATTGGGACCCTTGTCAGCAGTCTTCATCTATATGCAAGGTTGCAGCTTCAGCAAATAATAGGCTTTGCATTGAAAGATGGAATAAGCTTGAGTTTGCATTTTTGAAGTCAGGTTATTAATGCTGGATAGTGCCATGTATTATAATCCCAAATGTGTTTGCTATATAGAAACACATATAGTGCTTCATAGTGCTCGTTTTGCTCCTACATTACACCCCTTTCAAAGGTTCAGCTCTAAGGGGAACTCAGCAGCTTGAAACACTAGCTGAACAAACAATAGTGTGTTTACTCAATTGCAACAAATGCCCTTAAAATATTTTACTAAGCATGCTAGCCTACATTCATGCATCTAAACTTAATAAATGAGCTAAACAGATAACATTGTAATCAAGTTTTAAACAATAGCTTAATATAATAGGCATACAACCAGGGCTTTTTTCGAGGGGGTACTTGGGGGTACTGAGTACCGGCACCTTTTCCAGTTGTTTGCTAAAATTGGCCCATGGACCCCAAGTTGTAATGAAAGAGCTCAGGCTCTACACATCAATACTGCCTTGTCATAGATTCTGTGACTGGTTGCAGGGGGCCTGGCTATTGTGGAGTGGATCCCTCAGTGATCACCCCACCCCTGAAGGATGACCAAGCATATGAGTACCGGCACCTTTTTTGCTAGAAAAAACTAACTGCATACAACTATGGTAATGTACTTGTATATAGTATTATGGAATGAAGCAAAGCACATTAAATTGCATGCAATGATATTCATTAGAAAATGTGGTTAAGTGACTTCGAAATACATAAACAAATGTCCATAAAAGTCAGATGACTTATGAGTTCATGGGAGAAAAGTCACATAAAGCAAAGCATTGCGACAACTGAGTGATCAACCACAGGGTTGAAGGTAGTGTTTAATACACCACTTTAGTGACACATGAAGTAATAATACTTGGTCTACCTTATAAGATATAGATAAACTGCACTATGTGTACTGTAAGTAAAACCATAACAATAGAGAAAACCTTATTTATTTATTTGCTGCATTTGTATCCCACATTATCCCACATCTTTGCAGGCTCAATGTGGCTTACATTATGCCGCAATGGCAATCGCCATTAACGGAATGAGAAGAACAGAGTATTATTACAATTAAGGTACATAAGATACCAAGAAAATTGGAAGTAAAGAAATAAATTAATACATATCAGACATGTAAAATGTAGGATAAAGTATAGCATTAAATAATAATAGTAAAATTAAAGTAACCAAATTAAGGAGTTCAATATTGATTAGTTCTAATACATCTCTTATCATATCAAATAACAATAATATACTAGCCAAGCATAAAACTTAAGAGAAACGAACCACTTAAATATATAACATTGTCAGCGAAATAACACAATCAGTGTGAAATGATGCAAGTATTGATATAAAAGTTGAAACAAGTGTTGGTACCAACAAGCATATACATTATAATATGAAAAACACTTAAATATGTGAAAGACAAGTAAATTAAACCTTTCTACTAACTAATACTGACTACATATATGTGACCTATCAAAACAAATACACAAAGGAAAACCAAATTGTAGCTATCATAGGTAAAACATATATGTGCAGGGAACCAAGATGGCATCGGAGTAAGATGCTAGTGCTGAGTGCTCCTGCGTTGGTGATTTCTTCTTACCTTTTGTTGCAATTGCAAAATGCCTAAATGCAGGGGCTCCACTGGCTCCCAGCCTATATAACAAGCCACAATTACATCTTATTTGGTATCCTGTCTTGGACTGTGAAACTTCATTGAGCCCAGGAGGACCTACTACCCCCCCCCCCCCCCCCCCCCCCCCCCCCCCGGATTCCCGGAAGTGCCGCTCAACCTCTCTTACTGCAAGGAGTGGAGGATGCCAGTAATTCTGGTGTCACGGAGGCGGTTCAGGCGGATTGACATGTTGGATAAAACTACTGCTGAGATTAACTCTTCTCAATCACTTCTAATACAAGATAAACCATTAATGTAGAAGAAAATTGAAAACTTAGAGAACTCTCAAAGGTCTGAAATTAAGATTTCTTAACTTTCCACAATCAAGACTGAACCCGGTGAGAAATCTCTTTTGTAATTCTTTTGCAAATTGTGTTAAAATATCTGGAAGCGGCTTTTCCACCTCTGTAAAAAATATTTTATGTGACCTCAACAAGCAAAAAAAATACCTGATGTCCCTGAAGACTTGAATATTTCAGAAATTTTGGAATCTTCAGAAGTAGATGTAACAGCTGGAGCTACCTTATTAGTTTCCTTTGTTTTCCATCTGGATAGAGACTCAATATTGAAATTGTATTGCAAGACAGCAGATACCTCATATATGGTTGAGAAGGTGCAGGTGTTTCCTAATCTCTGTAAGTGGACGCATTCTATCTAGACAGAAGTTGTTTTTGGATTTACGTTTCACTGTTACCTCTTTAGGAGCTTCCTTTCAACTTAGATTCCCTTGTAAATGTTTGGTGGTATATCAAAATGTTCGGTATATTTTCTATGATTCCGTTCAGCTAAGATTTTTTCTTGAAGGGAAAGGTGTCACTCTTCTCTGATGCCCAGCTTCTTAGGGTCAGTTTTGGTCTGTTAGCTATATGTGAGGGGATTCTTACTTTTTATTTTCTTCTTTTAGCTATTTTCTTATAATTTATATCCATCTTCCAATGAATTTACTTTCTTGGTTTCCTCCTTAATGTGGACTAAGCTGAAGATATGTTTCCTATATGTTCTTTTATAGAACAATTTGATTGTATTGTAATGTTCTGGATTTCTTATCAAAGTGTTTTCTTTGATGTATTATGTTAATATGCAAATAAAAAAAACAAATATGTGTAATGAAAAAGTCTGTATAATACCTAAGAAAGATAGGTGTAAAAGTGTTTATGTACTTAACTAAACCTGTTATGATAATAGGTATATATGTATAATGTAGAAAGGAAACCTGTATCTTATACCCTCCTTTGCTTAGAAGGTATGTATGTACATGCATTATTTAGGATAACAGATCTGTTTTTGGACGTATGAAATGTATGCTTATAATTTTGAAATTGAATTGGAATTTCAATTTCAAAAGGTGCACCACAGTTTTTCAACATAAGCATTTATGTTATTGCTTTTAGACTTTAATGTATAAATACATATGTAAGTCATCACTTGATTTATTTGTTGGCAAAAATCATAAAACCAAAGTTAATGCATAAGGCAAAAGATGCTATGGCCATAGCCAAAAGCAAAAACTGAACCATGGTTTATTTCTTTCCTATAGTATATCAAAACTAGTGATCACATACTCATTGCAAATGAAAATTATAATGGAAAAAGGGGGTGCCCATTGGCACAAATGATTTTGTGTTTGTAGTTCTCAGGATCCATGACACAAACACTACCTTTACATGAAAGGCCAATATGTTGCCTCAAAAATGGTTCAGCAATCAGCTGGACAGTGTACACTTAAAAAAAAAACAAGGGACAACAATACTGTCCTCAACAGTATAACACCAACAGTATTTACAGGGTATTACTTGGTTAGTTAGGGGACAACTCAGAAGTTAGTATTAGACATGACACTCTAACATTAAAGAGAACTAGAAAATTAGTAATATAAACTTTTTCACCCCTCCTCACTTTCAGAGAAGCAGTAAGCTCTGCAAAGAAAGAAAATATTATTAGTAAGCCTCCTTCAAATCATGAGATGATTACTTTCTGTAACAAAACAGAATAGAACAGTTAGTGATGAATATGAACCTGATATTGCAAATAACCAGTAAATGTTTTTTTCATTTCAAAACATTTTATTAATTTTCCAAGTATAACAGACTTAAAGAACAGCAAAAGAGGGTAAAGAAACTACGGAATTGAAAAACAAAAAAGGGGGGGGGATGCCCATGTGCTTGTCCCATAAGTCTTTAACATTGGGCCAACATTATGTCTGAATCAATTGAAGATAGTGTTCCACTGGTGACCAAATTCTTTTTGTAGAGACTATCGTCTGAAATTTTTCTGCCAATGCAAATTCAAATTTCTGATGTTGCAGAACTGTATTCCACCAAAAGTGTACGTTCAATAAGTGTGCAGATTTCCAGTTTTGCAATATAGATTTTTGGGCAATGGTAAGTAGAATGTCTAATAATCTTGCTTGTGACGCTGGCAAATCAAAAGGCTTAGAGGCAGATTTAAATATTACAATGGAGTAAGACAGGTCATCGTCAATTGATAACACCTCTTGTATGATGCTCCAAACGTCCCTCCAAAATGTAAGAATCATTGGACACTCAAACATCATGTGAAGGAGAGTGCCTACATTCTGAGAACAATGCCAACATTTATCTGTTGAGTTCAGACCAGCAAGAGCCAGTTTCCAAGGAGTCCAATGATAGAGAAAAAACCATTGACTGTAGTACAGATGCAGAGGAGAGGGGTTTCATTACCTTAGACCAGAAACGAGATCACAATTTTTCTGTCAAAACACAACCAGTGTCAACTTGCCAATTACTTTGAAGAACAGTATTAAAATTATATGTTACATTGACCAAAATTGTATAAATGGCAGAGGCCGTATGACCACTTAATACCAATGCTTGTTTGTGAGAGTATAGCGATGGCAGCTGAGGTGACAAGGATGTTGACTTCATTAACGCATGGACACTGTGCAAGAGTTGTAACCATTGAAAATATTGAGATTAAGACAAAGAGAATTTAGATATCAATTCTGAGAAGGTCCCAAAACTCATATCTGGGTTAACAATGTTGGACAGACAGAAAACTCCCTTGTTTATCCATTCCTTCCAGAAGAATGGAATCTTGTTGATTAAGATATGTGGGTTGTACCAAAGTGACATACAGAGAGATCTGCTGAGGGGAGTATTTTGAAGCTTATCTAGATCCAAGAGACATTTAATCGTTGAGACTATAATTTGGTCCGTTCTGCTGGATGGAAATGAGGTGGAGGTGAGAAGAAGCGGCAAAGTAAAAGGGGCTATCATTGTCTCTTCTAGCTGCAGCCATGTAGGCTTGTAGGCAACTTCATGTAAGAACCACCTGCAACCTTGCTGAGAGATAAAAGATTTATGATAAGTTGGAAAATCAGGAAACAAAACCCCACCTGCCTCTGGCACATTTAAGTTTTCTCAGAGCAATTCTAGGGTGCTTGGACGACCATAGAAAAGAGGATAAGAGCTTATCAATCTGTAAATAAAATGAGGAAGAAAAGAGAATTGGAAGCATACTTAGAATATAATTGATCTTAGGAGAGATCATCATTTTAATGGTTTCGAGCCAACCCCACCAGGATAGATTTAACGGATGCCAGGAGTGCAGAAGAGATTTGAGATTCCTAAGTATTAACTCTGCATTAAATTGGATAGTATCTGTGAGTACAGTATAGAGATCCACTCCCAAATATTTGATCAGTAAATGTTTCTTCTTCCCAAGATCAATGACTTCTATTGGGAAGTCTCATCCCAAAGTCTGCTTGGTACTTAGAGGCTAGGTGTTTCTGACAAATTAATGATATGTTGTAAGTCCTGAGTATGGTAGTAACTTGAAAGAAGGAGACACATTTGGTTACTGGGAACTATAGGCGCCCTGTATAAGAGGCTTGCCTCCCCAGTCAAGCTGTGACCTTTCCTCGCCTGCCTCCTCCTCCACATATAGCCCCGATGCCAAAACAAAAGCCACCGCCGCCCACCCCCTGCTGAGCCCGCCCTCAGCTCCCTGACCTTTCCATTCTTGCCGTGGCTGCCCGGCGTTTAAACCTTTTTAAGTCGCAGCGATGGCTCACCTCCACTCCAGCCTTTTCCTTCTCGCTTCTCGCTCAAGTGTCCCGCCCTCGCGGAAACAGGAAATACCTCATCAGAGGAAGGCGGGACACTGAGCAAGACACTGGAGCGGAGGTGAGCCATCACTGCGACTTAAAAAGGTTTAAACGCCGGGCGGCCACGGCAGGAATGGTAAGGTCGGGGAGCTGAGGGCAGGCTCAGCCTTTCAATTAATTGACCTGTGACTGGTACATTATGCTTATAAGTAAAAGGAAACTCAGGCCCTCACCGCAAAGGACATGTTTCTGAAAGATAAGCCAGTACCTCTTTAGTCCATACCTAGAGCTATACATAGTTACATCTCTTCTAGATCCTGACAGCTTGAGGGGAGGTTACCCCCCCCCCCCCTACACAGGATAGAAACAAAGAGACAATGAAGGCATAATATGTATCAGATAACTTGCTCTAGCATAAATGTATTCTCTTCAGGTTTTCAATGGTTTTACATCTCAGTGAGGCTCACTTTCCAAGGCTAACATGTTTACCTGGGGAAAGGAAAAGAGAGGGTTAGTATATTTTAATTTGAGATATTTATGTATGTCTGGACAGGCAGCTATATAGCAACATAGGTCCTACAAATTATACAGCTAAAGTTTGCTGGAGCAGCGTTAGTCCACATGGTGACTGCAGGATCTGTGATAATCTTGAAATCTGATGTCCCTGATAAATCAAGCTCAAACAATCTAATCTAATTCACTTCTTACATACCACACCTATTTCAGCAGAAGGTTCTAGATGATTTTTAAGAACTCACAGAAAGTGAGGAATAACAAAATACATAAAATAAAAACATAAAAATTAACAATTAAAAACGTTTTCAACTTCTTATGCAATTGTATATAATCTAATTCTGAACAAATTAAACTAGGTAAATTATTCCATTCAGAGATAGCTTGAAAAAGAAACATAGAACCAAGCTGACGCTTGAATCGTATATTCTTGAAAACTGGAAATTTTAATAGTAAACTATTATGAACTCAAACCAAATTAAAAAAAAAAAACAAGAAAAAAAGTTGAATCAATAATTCTGATGTATTCCTATGTAACACCTGAAAAACTAAACATACAGTTTTAAAGATAATTCATGTACGAACACAAAGCCAATGTAATTCTTTCAACTAACTGGAAACACTATCATATTTTCGTAATCGAAAAATCAGCTGTACAGCCGTATTCAGCAATAGTTGTAATTTAGCTGACAACTTACTATTCAGACTGAGATACAATGAATTACAATAATCAAGATTAGATAAAGCCAACATGTGGACCAGCAAAACACAGTGGCGTACCTAGGGTAGTTGACACCCGGGGCCGGTCATTTTTTAACAACCCCCCTCTCCAAAATCTAGTACTAGGCATGCCGAGAATACAAAACACTCAGGACCTATAGAGCAATTCTAGCATACCATAAGCAGTCATTTCTACAAGTCACACAAGGAAAAGGAAAGCATCTTAAACACTACAATGAGCACTAGAACATCAATTCACCTACTGTAAAACAAAACCAGGCAGAATAACACAGATCGTCCATCTTGCACAGTCAATGCCAACCGAAAGCCATGTCTTTTTCACAAACACAGATACACCCTAATCCACTATAGAATAAGCAATAATAAACTTTCTATTTAGACAAAAATTAAACTGAACCCCCAAGATGCCAGACTCTGCATACAATGCAACACCACAGAAACAGAAAATGTCCCCTAGTACTGTGCAAAACATAAAGACAGCAGATGTAAATTTGAAAAAACTAACAAGTACCAATCACCACTTTACAAATTAACAAATAGAAATAAAACAAATATAGAAAGTAAAATAATACCATTTTATTGGACTAATACATTTAGCTTTCAGAGGCCAAAACATCCTTCCTCAGGTCAATACAGTATAGTGTTGTTACAATATCCTATCCGGACCTGAGGAAGGGGGTTTTGTTCTCCGAAAGTTAGCCAAAATGTATTAAAATTAGTCCAATAAAAAGATTACCTTGTTTACATGTTCTATTATAAACATTAACACAGCTACAATACTACTTTATCCTAAAGCAACAAAAATAAAAATATATATTTTATTTACAGTTTGTTGTCTCTGGTTTCTGCTTTCCTCATCTTCTTTTCACTGTCTTCCTTCCATCCAGCATCTGTCTTTCTTCTCTCTCTGCCATCCAGTGTCTGCCCTCTCTGCTGTCCCCTCCATCCAATGTCTGCCCTCTCTCCCATCTACATCTGCCCTCTCTCTCTCCCCCTTCCATTCACTCTCTGCCCTTTCTATCGCTTCCATCCACTGTCTGCCCTTTCTCTCTGTCCGCTCAATCCACCATTTGCCCTCCCTCTCCCATCCATCTAGGGTCTGCCCTCCCTCTCACTCCCCCTTCCATCCAGGATCTGTCCCCTCTCTGCCCCTTTTTTCCAGCCCCTAGTTCCAGCCCCACTATCCCACCAGTCCCCAGTTTCAGCCCCAGTCCTTTTCTCCCACCAGTCCTGAGCTTTAGCCCCCAGCCACTTCTCCCTGTCCCCTTTTTAGCCCCCAGTTTCAACCCCAGCCCTTTTCTGTCACCAGTCCTGAGCTTCAGCCCCAGCCACTTCTCCCTGTCTCCTGTTCAGCCCCTGCTGCCTTTCAGCCCCCAGTCCCAGTACTAGCCCCCTTATCCCACCTACCCTCCTTTAGCCCCCAGTTTCAGCCACCTTCATCCACATGCCTTGCCCCCCTTTTCAGCCCGACCCATTCTCCCACCTGACCCAGGCATGCCCCATTTTCCATCATGACCCCTTCTCAGACCCCAGTTCCAGCCCCCTTCTCCCATTTGAGAGCCCCCTCCTCCCATCTGAGAACCCCTCCCCACCCCTTCTCCCATTTGAGAACCCCCAGAACACCCCTCTCCTCTCCCAACTGAGAACCTCCTCCCCACCCCAGTCCCCTTCTCCCATCTGGAAACCCCCTCCCCACTCCTGTCCCCTTCTCCCATCTGAAAACCCCCTCCCCATCTAAGAACCCCCAGAACACCCCTCTCCCATCTGAGAACCCCCTCCCCACCCCAGTCCCCTTCTCCCATATAAAACCCCCTCCCCTCCCCATGTGAGAACCCCCACAACACCCCTCTCCCATCTGAGAACCCCCTCCCCACCCCAGTCCCTTCTCCCATATAAAAACCCCCTCCCCTCCCCATGTGAGAACCCCCACAACACCCCTCTCTCATCTGAGAACCCCCTCCCCACTCAGTCCCCTTCTCCCATATGAAAACCCCCTCCCCATGTGAGAACCCCCCACAATACCCCTCTCCCATCTGAGGACCCCGACCCGACTCTCCTGCTCCCACTCTACCTTTAAAAATTTTTTTTGCAGCGTCGTTGCAGGCAGCGCCTGGCGTCTGCCCTGCAGAAGTAAATCTCTTCGCTTCCAAGTTCATCGTCGTTGGGCCTCACTATGTCCCGCCCTCCTCTGAGGAAACTTCCTATTTCCGCGAGGGCGGGACATAGTGAGGCCCGACGACGACGAACTTCGAAGCGAAGAGATTTACTTCTGCAGGGCAGACGCCAGGCGCTGCCTGCAACGACGCTTCAAAAAAAATTTTTTAAAGGTAGGGTGGGAGCAGCAGGAGCGAAGCGGATCACCCCCCCACCCACTGACACCCTGGGCGGACCGCCCCCACCACCCCCCCCCCTTGGTATGCCACTGGCAAAACAATGAGATTTATGAAACTAAGGCCTTATCAGTCTTTACTGATGCAAACAGAATAAAGATTTGTTTTTCCAAACCTGCTGAATCTGGGTTTCCAAGGTTAATGAATAATCCAAGATGACACCTAGAAACCTAGATTCCTTTTCTACATTTAAAACTATTCCATTAGCACAGTTAAATCAAGAGGAATATCTTCTTCAAAATTAGAAAACCATAAAACTTTGATTTTGCCCAGATTCGATTGTGACATATGTTCAACAGCCCATTTCTGAATTTTATTCATAGCACAAAATATTCTAGCAGATGTTTCATGCAAAGAAGCACAAGTGGGAACCAGTATTAAAATATTGTCTGCATAAGAAAACAAGCATTTACTCCCATCAATAGCATATGAGAAAGAGATCCCATAAAAAGAGTAAATAACATAGGGGATAACGTTGAACCCTGAGGCACCCCACATGTGGACTCCCAACTTTTTGACATTATACCCCCTTTCCATACAGAATAAGACATGTTCATCAAAAAAATCCCTAAACCAGTTTAACACTGAACCAGATAAACCCTAACTCATGCAATCCAGTCATCAACATTCCATGGTCAACTGCATAAAAAGCAGCCAAAATATCATATTGAAGCAAAATAATCTGTTTACCCTTACTCAGATATTCTTTAACAATAGTGGGTAACAGCGGTAATACTCAGTACTATGCTGGGATCTAAACCCAATTTGAGTAAAATGATAACATGAATGTCTAACAATATATTTTGACAATAGTTGACTAATAGTCTCCAACAGTTTAGTAAGCAGGAGAATCTCTGCTTTAGGTATAAAGCTTGAATTAAGCAATAAATTCAAATTCGCAGTAGGAAATTTCCCAGCCATCAACAAATGATTAAAAAAGGAGACTAACCAAAACATTGTAGTATTTGGCAAATTAGAAAACAATGTAAAAGGACAAATATCTAACACAGCAGGGGCGTAGCCAGACTTCCGTGGGAGGGGGGTCCAGAGCCCGAAGGGAGGGGGCACATTTTAGCCCCCCCCCCCGGCACCGCCATTGCCGTCCCCCACATCTTTGTCGACCCCCCTCCCGTCACGAACCCTCCCTCGCCACCGCCTACCTTCGCTTTTGCTGGCAGGGGACCCCAATCCCCGCCAGCCGACGTCCTTTCCGTCCTGCTGAGAGAAAAAAGTCTTCTTCCGGCTGTTGCATGCTGACGTCCTGCACGTTGTACTTGCAGGACGTCAGACTCAGAGAACAGAACGTCAGCATGCAACAGCCAGAAGAAGACTTTTTTCTCTCAGCAGGACGGAGAGGACGTCGGCTGGCGGGGATTGGGGTACCCCGCCAGCAAAAGCGAAGGTAGGAGGCGGCGGGGGTGGGTTCGCCGGGAGGGGGGTCTGGGCTGGAATCTACAGGGGCCCAGGCCCCCTCAGGCCCCACGTAGCTACGCCACTGTAACACAGAATGACAAGATGGCATCTTAGGAAGCAGTGAATAGAAACATAGAAACATGACGGCAGATAAAGGCCATATGACCCATCCAGTCTGCACAGCCTCTTTAACCCCTAATTCTTCTTGTTCCTAAGCGACCCCACATGCTTATCCCATGCCTTTTTAAATTCTGGAACAGTCCTCGACTCCACCACCTCCACTGGGAGGCCATTCCACGCCTCTACCACCCTTTCTGTGAAATAATACTTCCTTAGGTTACTCCTAAGCCTATTCCCTCTTAACTTTGTCATATGCCCTTTCATTCCAGAGCTCTCCTTCATTTGAAAAAGGCTCTCTTTTAATAAAGATCACTAGTAGTAATGGGCTCTAAATTAGAGACTGAAACTGAAAGACAAGGAACCATTACCTGCAACTGATTTTGAGAAAGGTCATCATGAATTTTCTGAACTTTTGTATGAAAAAAAAAATCAGCCAATTCCTGTGCACTAGGTTCCATGTTAAATATCTGTTTATCAGCACAAGGACAAGAAAGATCATTCACTAATGTAAATAACTTTTTGGAATCAACCAAACCAGTACCACTAATTATAGTATAATAGGCCATTTTTGCATCAGAACAATGACGTTTATAGGATCTTAAGGCCTCTTTCCATTTTAAATGTATTTATTTGGATTTTGCTCACACCTTTTTCAGTCTAAGTTTGTACCTGAGGCAATGGAGGGTTAAGTGACTTGCGCAAGATTACAAGGAGCAGTAGTGGGGTTTGAACCACCCACCTTTAGATGTCAAGGCCCATGCTCTAACCACTAGGCCACTCCTTCACTCCACAGAATAATCAAAAGTTTTCCCCCAAATCCTTTCAAAACACCTACAAGTTTTCTTGAGATCTCTTAATAGATAGGTATACCAAAGATTGGGTTTAGCTGATCTAACTGTCTGAATTTTCACAGGGGCAATGGTATCCAAAGAATTTTCATTACTGAATCCTATTCTAATTTCATAGCAACAGGATCTGTTTGCTGCAAACTAAGACTATCAGAAACCAAATTCCAAATTTCAACAGGATCTATTTTCCCTCGTTTTTACAGTAGGCTTTACTTGTTTATTCCAAATAGAAGTCATACAAATATATAAAGTACATTGAGCCAGAAAATGATCAGACCATGGAACCGCAGTCTATGTAACTTCAGACAACAAGGAAACTGGATAAGAAATAGTCATGTCAAGAGCATGACCTTTTTCATGTGTAGGAGTCAGAATACCAAGTGATAAATCATATGAAACAAAAAAAGATTTAAAACTTATAACCCTAGAATCTTGATCTAACTCAAGTGGGAGATTCAAATCTCCAACAATAATAAGCTTTGAAAAATGAGAAAGAAATGAAGACAACATTTCATATAACTTTTCTTGAATATCAGGCCAAGGTCCAGGAGGTCTATTAATCAACAAGATTCCAATACTACTATAAATTGTATTTGAATAATCTTGGAGTTTACAAAGCATATATTCTAAAAAAGGAGTGACAACTGAATCAATCAAAATCAAGTGAAAAAAACTTTTATAAATTACTGCTAATCCTCCACACTGTTTATCCTGCCTAAGAGAGTGGAGAATACTAAAACCAGATGGACAAAGATGAGGCAACTTTATTCAGGATGCCATGTTTCCACCACAAAAAACAAACCCAAAATCACCTGCAGTAATTAAATCATGAAGTAAAATGTTAATATGAGCCTGACAGTCTATGCTGGTCATGACTGACGGCCATGTTACAGGCTGATCAATAGCCTGCTTTAAGTGTGTAACCAGGCCTCAAAAAGGTTAATAATTAAATGGCAATTTGGAAAAATACTAGAACAGTAGAATTGTGTTACTGAGAAAGTGATGATAACAGTTGCTAAGAGAAATGACCCTATGATATGAAAAGAACAAGGAAGTATAGACAATTCACAGTAAAATTCACAATAAAATATAAATATGTGTTTCAGAGTAAATGAGCTATGACTTAGATTATGTGAAGGGAATGAAAGAGAATAAGGAAGATGAATATAGGTAAACAAAACCTGTGATTGGATAGTCAAGTGAGAATGACCCTCAGCAATTAGAAGTAGGCCCATTTCTTGTAAATAGTATATGAAGTAAGTTGATATGTAAATATGTCTGCTGATTACATGGAAATCAACGCTGATAAACAGAATGACAGGTGGTCAAAAGGAGAAGTAGAAACTAAGTAGAAACTAACATTTTAGGAACTAGCAAGAGGCGGAGTTTGTGATGTAATATGACAAGTGCTCAATAGACTTCAATGTAAACGTAAATCTATATAAGATGTAGCCAGATTAATAAGGATCAGAGATGTAAGCCTGTGTATTCACGTTCTTGTGACCAGAATTACTACCTTTCTATGAGAACAAGCCTGAGGCCTGTATTTTGATTGATGCTGTATTGCCTGATTTGAAATAATCATTGTACTCTTATTTTGGTAAGTAATGGAAATTGTAATAATAAATTTGCTTCTTCTCATACAATTGAAAAAGCCTTCTGAAGTCTGTCTCCTCTCTTTCTTGTAATTATAACAAGTTCTATTTGCTTCAGTGGTGGACACTGTTAGTATCAATAGACATGTGTTAGACTGTACGATAGAGAGACAGGGGGCTAGGAGTCAGAGGTCTTTACAAAAAGTAACTTGTTCTTAACCAATCTGGTATTAACAGACACACAGGGAACAGGAACTAGAGGAGACCCTAATGAATTCTCACGATTGAAGATAAATTAGCTGAATTTCTCTGAGCTTTCTTAAATACAGCTTTTTGAGGCCAATAATCAGCAATATAGGACTCAAAGAACATACAGAGTAATCAGTCAACTAAGACTGAGCAACATCAACTTTCCTCTTATATCTAACTTTATCATTAACAGAACATAACACTAGAATAGAATGACTAAAACTGTCATTGTTAGTCCCTACTAACCCACCCAAACCCAGAAAAACTATTATAAGACAACAAACCCATTTCATAATAACACAAAACTCAAACCAACACAAATAATAAAATCCAGTATAACCAAATTTAGAATTCAGACTAACAAAAACTAAAAATAACTAAAAAATAATAGCTAAAAAGACTTTTGAGAGACAATTGCCAATAACAAACTATACAGTCACCAAGCCAGGTGCCACGAAAGGCATGTGCTAAGGTGCATGCCTTCAGCACGCACCTTATGCAGCTCACTAAGCAGCAACATGCTGCTAGGGGCAGCAGTAAAATTCCCACAGCATCTGATAGGTAGGCGGAACTTGCTCCCACGTTCAATGCAAGAGTGGAATCAGCACAGAACGGAGCTTGCTCCCATGCCCCGAGGAAGATAACAACAGTAGCAAAAGCCAAATCACCACTTGAGCAGCACAGAATACAGTCGTACTGTTGGCAGAATGTAGTGCTGAGCAAGGAAGTCAGATCACCACATAAAATTCCCGTGGCATCTGACATCAGAACAGGTTAAGTGGAGCTTGCTCCCATGTTCAGTGCAACAGTGGAATTCAGGGCCACTGGGGGGGGCAGAGGGGGCAAAAATTCCCCAGGCCTGGCCTTCAAGGGGACCCAGCACCGAGGTCTGTCTCTCTCTCTTGCTACTGTTGGGACATGGGTGATTACATTAATGTGATAACTCAGTCCTGGCACAGAGGAACAGGAGAGAGACATACCCCAGTGCTGGGCCCCTCCTTGGAGGTCAGGGAGGAGCAAACACACTGATACAGGGAGGTAGGGGCAGGTGGCGGTGGTGGCTTCAGTGAGTGAGGGGCAGTGACAGCAGCCTGAGTGAGGGGACAGCAGCTGTATCCCGAGTGGGGGGGGGGGGGCGGTGGCTGCTGCAGCCCTGCCCCAGGCCTAGCTCTGTCTCTCTGTGGCCCTGATTGGAGACAAGCAGATGTGGTCCCTCTTTACAAAAGTAGAGACAGGGAAGAAGTGTGAAACTATAGACCGGTAAGTCTCACGTCGGTGGTAGGAAAAATAATGGAGTCGCTGCTGAAAGAAAGGACAGTTAACTTTCTAGAATCCAACAGGTTACAGGACCCGAGGCAACATGGCTTTACCAAAGGAAAATCCTGCCAAATGAATCTTATTGACTTTTTTGACTGGGTGACCAAAGAACTGGATGAGGGATGTGCGCTAGATGTAATCTACTTGGACTTCAGCAAAGTCTTTGATACGATCCCCCACAGAAGACTCGTGAATAAGCTGAAAGGTTGAACTTAGGACCGAAAGTGCTGAACTGGATAAGAAACTGGTCGACCGACAGGTGGCAGAGGGTGGTGGGAAATGGAATCCGCTCGGAGGAAAGGAAGGTGAGCAGTGGAGTTCCTCAGGGGGTTGGTGCTGGGGCCTATTCTGTTTAATATATTTGTGGGAGATATTGCTGAAGGGTTGGATGGAAAGGTGTGCCTTTTTGCAGATGACATGAAAATAGGGACGAAACAGATGCAGCTGTTGCAAACCTGTCAAATGAACAGGCTATTGACATCCCAGCCGGTGTTACTGAAGAGGAGTTTCATCACTACGTAGCTGTTGATTACGATCTACAAACAGCTGACGATAGCACTGATGTCGAGATATGCGCCTACACGGCTGATGATGAAACAGATGATGAAATGAGCAGCGAGGCACATGCTGACGAAATTCAACAACCTCCTGTCACTTTTGCAAGAGCGCTGGAGAGTCTCAACACCGTGCGGGCCTATCTGGAGGCCATTGGATGTCAGTTCTATGACAGTTTTTACCATCTGGCAGACGTAGTCTATGGAACTCACAGACACAAGAGTGTACAGTGGAATATGACTGATTACTTCAAGTAAGCCTAATGTCAGTTAACGGAGACTGTATACTGTACATACAGTGGGGGAAATAAGTATTTGATCCCTTGCTGATTTTGTAAGTTTGCCCACTGACAAAGACATGAGCAGCCCATAATTGAAGGGTAGGTTATTGGTAACAGTGAGAGATAGCACATCACAAATTAAATCCGGAAAATCACATTGTGGAAAGTATATGAATTTATTTGCATTCTGCAGAGGGAAATAAGTATTTGATCCCCCACCAACCAGTAAGAGATCTGGCCCCTACAGACCAGGTAGATGCTCCAAATCAACTCGTTACCTGCATGACAGACAGCTGTCAGCAATGGTCACCTGTATGAAAGACACCTGTCCACAGACTCAGTGAATCAGTCAGACTCTAACCTCTACAAAATGGCCAAGAGCAAGGAGCTGTCTAAGGATGTCAGGGACAAGATCATACACCTGCACAAGGCTGGAATGGGCTACAAAACCATCAGTAAGACGCTGGGCGAGAAGGAAACAACTGTTGGTGCCATAGTAAGAAAATGGAAGAAGTACAAAATGACTGTCAATCGACAAAGATCTGGGGCTCCACGCAAAATCTCACCTCGTGGGGTATCCTTGATCATGAGGAAGGTTAGAAATCAGCCTACAACTACAAGGGGGGAACTTGTCAATGATCTCAAGGCAGCTGGGACCACTGTCACCACGAAAACCATTGGTAACACATTACGACATAACGGATTGCAATCCTGCAGTGCCCGCAAGGTCCCCCTGCTCCGGAAGGCACATGTGACGGCCCGTCTGAAGTTTGCCAGTGAACACCTGGATGATGCCGAGAGTGATTGGGAGAAGGTGCTGTGGTCAGATGAGACAAAAATTGAGCTCTTTGGCATGAACTCAACTCGCCGTGTTTGGAGGAAGAGAAATGCTGCCTATGACCCAAAGAACACCGTCCCCACTGTCAAGCATGGAGGTGGAAATGTTATGTTTTGGGGGTGTTTCTCTGCTAAGGGCACAGGACTACTTCACCGCATCAATGGGAGAATGGATGGGGCCATGTACCGTACAATTCTGAGTGACAACCTCCTTCCCTCCGCCAGGGCCTTAAAAATGGGTTGTGGCTGGGTCTTCCAGCACGACAATGACCCAAAACATACAGCCAAGGCAACAAAGGAGTGGCTCAGGAAGAAGCACATTAGGGTCATGGAGTGGCCTAGCCAGTCACCAGACCTTAATCCCATTGAAAACTTATGGAGGGAGCTGAAGCTGCGAGTTGCCAAGCGACAGCCCAGAACTCTTAATGATTTAGAGATGATCTGCAAAGAGGAGTGGACCAAAATTCCTCCTGACATGTGTGCAAACCTCATCATCAACTACAGAAGACGTCTGACCGCTGTGCTTGCCAACAAGGGTTTTGCCACCAAGTTTTAGGTCTTGTTTGCCAGAGGGATCAAATACTTATTTCCCTCTGCAGAATGCAAATAAATTCATATACTTTCCACAATGTGATTTTCCGGATTTAATTTGTGATGTGCTATCTCTCACTGTTACCAATAACCTACCCTTCAATTATGGGCTGCTCATGTCTTTGTCAGTGGGCAAACTTACAAAATCAGCAAGGGATCAAATACTTATTTCCCCCACTGTATAATAAACAGTACTGTACATATGTTTATCAGATGTCAAGCTTCTTTGGGTCACAACAGAAATGCACGCTCCGGTTAACTGCATGTATTTCTTTGGTCCCAGACCCTTGCACTTAAGCGAATTGCACTGTATTTATACTACTATTGGGCTATTTTGGTGCTACTTTTGGGCTGGAAAATTTTTCGCCATCTGGCAACTCACAAGGCCATGGTGGCCATGGCCCCACACCTAGTTTCAGTTTGCTTGCAGCAACAGCGTTGAGAAGGCAGCAGGGAAGGGAAGAGCACCGTTTCCACGTCTTCTTGCTATGGTCTGGCAGGTGAGAAAGTGGTTGCAGGGATGAGAAGGCAATGGTTGGGCCCTGGGTGCATAGGAGCCGACTCTGTGGGTGCTGTGGGTGCTTGAGCACCCCCAATATTGAGAAAATACCTTGTAAGTGTCCAGAGAGGGGTTATTTCCATTGGGCTTAGCACCCCCAATAATTTTGATCAGTTAGCACCTATGCCTGGGTGCTGTATACCCCCTACCGATGTCTCGGGTATCCCTTCGGGTACTGGGAACCTATGATCTACTTGCAAGATCTGTAATAGCTTCTAACTGGAGAATTAATCATCTTCTTTTAACCGCTAGATGGCACCAAAGACTACGTTATGTAGAACGAATAGACAAGATAGTTGCTTGTAAGTAAATAGATCTGACTCTTCTGAGAAAGCTTGGTTGGGTATGTTCCAGAATTATTTAGTCTATGTACGGGAGAGAGGTGGGGGCATTGAGAGTTAACAAAAAATTTGGATGTTAAAAATATAACTCTTGCATTGTAACGAAAGACATTATGTGTTATGTTTTCACTGTTCAATAAAACTTCAAGTAACCCCCCCACAAACACATCATAGGAAAGAAAAAATCTTTAAGATTACATCCAAATGAGAAATGAAGAGAGCAGCTTAACCAACTCAGAGGGTCACGTTTATTAATAGCTAACAACTCCAACAGCACTTCCTTCTTCTAAATGCAGCATTTTCTAGGGGGTTTCCAGTTCCTGATGATTCACTGCTGTGCTGCCGGGAAAACATTAGAAAACGAAAGTAAAAGGTAAAAACAGGTATTGAGTCCGGAGAGCTGCTCTCTTCATGTAGAGGTAAATTTTAAAAGACGATTTTTCTTCTTATGGTGTTGTTAAGTGGCAATAATTATTTAAACATGTTCTGGCTTCTTACTAGTTTTTTTTTCACTGTATATCGCCTGATTGTCTACGGGAGGAATATGATTCCTACTGCTTTACTGCTGCTGAAACGGTGGATTGAGGCGGGAGCTATTTTCTCATTCATTGTAAACAGGGCAGGGCAGGATTCACCTGTAAATTAGATTAGCTACAGCTTAGGGCCTCACATTACAAGGGACCTCATTGTTATTACGTATTAGTTTAATAATATTTCTTTAATAAAAATGTTAGCATCTAATGGACCATTTTATGTACTTTCTCAAGCATAGAACCTAAACTTCACTTCCTACTTAATTGGGCAGGGAGGAGAGTTCTCTTAAATGTTGTATTTTAGTAGCCACAACACACAAATCTTGTCTGATTGTAAGGAACCTTTTCTGGTTTTAATCAATTTTTATATGTAAAATTAGTAGGGCAGAGGATGGGTTTAGTCTGTACGGATTGTTTTAAATTGATGCTGAACACATTTATTTTTTAGCTTTCTACAATATATTTTGTGTTGGACCTGAATTTGACTAGTCATGTTATGTAGCCTTATTATGCCAGTTTGTCAAAGTAAGTACTGTAAGGTGTTATTGTTTATGATAACTTATTTGTTGTGTCGATTACTTTTTAGTTATTATTCACTGCTCTGTGGTTGTAATGTGCCTCCTTTTTTAGTCTGAGGCCTAATAAGCATAAACTATTTAGTAATACTCCTATATACATAAACATGAGAACATAAGAAAAGCTATACTGGGTCTGACCAATGGTCCATCTAACCCAGTATCCTGCTTCCAACAGTGTCCAATCCAGGTCACCAGTGACTGGCAGATAGACATGGGGAAAGCCATTGCTTGCCCTGGGATCCCATTTTCTGGCAATTCTCACTCTCTCTACGCCTCCAGCTAGCCTTAGGTTGTCAGCAGCGGCAGCACTCCACACAGCTTGACTTTAGCCAACCTGCGGATCCTTTCCTCTGCCACGTTCTGCTCATTGCATCGGAGGGGCGGGATGCGGCAGAGGAAAGGCCCCAAAGACCAGTCAGACGGAAGCAGTGCTCCTCATGAACAGACATGAACTCTGTTGATTTTTGTCTTCTCCAGAAGACTCAGTCTCTCTCTTTCTATCTTTGTGTTGTCCAGTGTTGTGTTGTTTGTCTTTTGTTTTGCGCCTTTGAAATGATGAAGAAGACATTCTCAGGATGAAAGAGAGCCTGGAAATGAAGAAATAATCCTTCAGACAATGGAGAGCCATTGACTTTTCATGTTAATATGTTTGATGGTTTATAGAGTTATAGTAGAGGAATCTACCGATACCAGATAGGGGGAGTGTTCTGCCACCACTTTGTGTGCATGCTATACTGTTTACATTTGCAGTCCAGTTGTACTTTGAACTACCAGTTGTTGTCTTATTTCCTGGTGAGTTTGTAGTTTCACGCTTATGGTGTAACCTCTGCGCCCTCAGTCATATGGTCTTGGTTATTGGCTCAGGGTTCTGCCTCCATGCCTACTGGGTAAGAAGTCCCTCCCATCTTGTTCAAGGAGAAGAGCTGCTCCTGGCTTGCTTTCTTTAACCCCTGAACTTGCATTGCCTTTCTACTACATATATTGCATGCCATCCTGTACTGTACCTCATTCTAAAGAACACATTCATCAGCTTTTTTTTCCAGTAACTAAGCTCACAGCTCTTCGTGGTCTGAAGGGTTGAACTGAAACAACAGACAGACTTTCCTGCTTGTGGTAGCACTCTTGATTCTTCTGCATTTTCATGCTGTTTATTTTGTTTGCATTAAAGAACAGTTGGAACTAAGAGCTGAGTCTCCTCCTGGCAGGGGCGTAGCCAGACAACAGATTTTGGGTGGGCCTAGGTAAGAAGTAGTGGGCACCAAGTGTTCTACTCCCCCCCCCCCTTCCCCACCCAAAAAAATATCTCAGCTGGCGGGAAAAATGCTTTTTTCCACCTTGGCAGTCTGCAGCAGGGATGTGCTGAAAACTGAGCATGTGCAGGTGCCGGTATCATGGAGAGTAACATTTTCATTACCATCAGGGGGAAGTCTTCAGCTGGTGGAGCTTGGGATCCCCACCAGCTATAACTAAATGTGTTGTACTGTTGGGTGGGCCCTGGCCCAACCAGGCCCATCTGTGGTTATGCCACTGCCTCCTGGTGAATGATTGGGGTATTAGTTTAGGTTCCTGCCAGTCATTGTGCTGGACATCTCTGAAAGGGCAGGAAAGAGAGAGAGAGAGAGAGAGAGAGACAGTGAGTGGTGGTGGTGGGTGTGAGACTGGATGCTGTATGCTTTTTTTGAGTGAGTGGGGGATGTGTACCAAGTATGTAGGTGGGGTTGGTATATACATGTGCTGTGTGAAGTGAGTGCATAGGGATGAGTGTTTGAGTGGATTTGGTGTGTATTTGTGTGTGACTGCATGGGGTTGAATGAATGAGTGTGGTATTTTTGAGAAGGTGTGATGCTTGAGCCACCCTTTTTCAACCCCTTCTTCTCTTTCCATCTCCGCCTTCCCTCTGCTCTTCTATCTGCTCTGAACCTTCTTTGCTCCTTTCTCCTTTCTTTTCTCTACTCTCAACCTCTTTTTAACCCCTTTCTTTTCTTTATATTCCATCTCTTACCCTCCAATCAAAGGCTCATGATCCTGCACACCCAGATTCAGCCACTCATCCACTCTCACTCCCAGGCTCAAACACTCAGCAATTCCTTCCTAGCTTCTCTTTCTCTCTGTCTCGCCACCAAGCACATTTCATTTTGGTCTTTTCATTCCCTTTGTCTTCCTCTTCTTCAGGCTCAATTTCCCAGACGTCCACTCTTATCCACAAAAGCTCATTCACCTGCGCTCACCCCAGCTCATTTACTCATCCAGACCCCAGATTTCCCCCAGATTCATTCCCTATCTTTTCCCCTCCAAGGCTCTTTCTTTCTTTCTTTCCCACTTCAATCTCACTGACCTTTTTATCTTTTACTTTCTATCTTCCCTTTCCCTTTTTCCCTTCCTTCCTGCTCCTGCTTTCCATAATTTGTATGTTTGATTCCTTGTTTGTATGGTGTGAATGAGGTACATCTTTCCTGTCTTATTAATGGCACAAAAGGGTTCTCCGAGCCATTTTCCTGTCACAATAGCAGCTAATGAAAACGGAATGCAAATGAGCTAATTAGTATTATAATGGGCATACAAGGCAGTGCACAGCCGTTTTCCGACCCATGCACAAAAGCAGTCCCTACCTTTACCATGGAAAACTACTACTACTACTACTTAACATTTCTAGAGCGCTACTAACGGGAGGTCTGCATCTCTTGTTAATGCCTGACTGGGGCTGCAGTGAGCTGTTGCTCGTGCAAGAAGCATAACAGGCACTTCTGTGGCAATTTATTGGAGGTTGTAGACGGTTATTATACATCAGCAGTGTAGCTACGTGGGGTCACAGGGTCTTGCCCCTCCCCCAAATTTCTTATGACCCCCTGGTTTCACTAAAAGGAGCAAGCAGGGCAGGCAACGTGGCAGAACCGAGACCGGGGCTGGATGAAGGCTTCAGCTGGTGGGGGTTGGGGACCTCTGCCAGCCAAGATATTAAATTGTGGTGGCGGTGGGGCGGCAGGCCAAAGTGTGCCCCCCTCACCTTGGGCTCTGGCCCCCTTCCGCCGCAAGATCTGGCTACGCCCCTGTTATACACATAGCTTGTCTGCACGTATGAATCCGTCTTTGGCATTGTGCAGCAGAGGGAGAGAGAGCAGGACCCTGGAAAGAGAAGTTTCCCCTTTACGCAGAGGTAGATAGCAAAGATCCAAGGGAGACCCAGGTCTGTCTCAGCCAATCACAGCACATTTAGCTGACACCAGTGACAGCTAAATGCGCTGTGATTGGCAGGCACGTCTTTTTTTTTTTTTAATGCAAGAAGCATAACACTTTTGTGGCAATTTAATGTAGACTGTAGACATCTGTTATACATACAGCTTGTCTGCGTGTATGAAGCCGTCTTTGGCTGCTCTGCGCATGCTCAGCTGACCGACTGGCTTTCTCCCCCCAGGAAAGAAATCACATGTAAATGAGCTAACAGCGAGCAGCTCATTTGCAATCAGTTTTCTTCATGCATGCCTGTTTTTTTCCGATCGTTAAACAGCAGCCGGGGATTGGTAAGGGAGGGGCTTTTTCCGTGGAGTTAATGCATCTGGGCTAGAGACTGATTCTTCAGTTCATTGCCATTCCGTCCGGGTCACATGACAAGGACAAGTGAGGACTTGGAGTGGAGCAAGGAGAAGCCAATGAAAAGAAAGGGTAAGCTTGTGTAAGCCAGCTAGTCACATGATGCCTGTTTATATGATTCACATGATGCCAGAGCCGGTGATGGGAGGCAGGGATAGTGCTGGGCAGACTTATACGGTCTGTGCCAGAGCCGGTGGTGGGAGGCGGGGCTGGTGGTTGCGAGGCGGGGATAGTGCTGGGCAGACTTATACGGTCTGAGGCGGGGCTGGTGGTTGGGAGGCGGGGATAGTGCTGGGCAGACTTAACCGGTCTGTGCCCTGAAGAACACAGGTACAAATCAAAGTAGGGTATACACAAAAATTAGCACATATGAGTTATCTTGTTGGGCAGACTGGATGGACCGTGCAGGTCTTTTTCTGCCGTCATCTACTATGTTACTATGTTATATGTATGCTCTTATTTATTTATTTACTTACATTTTCTGTGCTGATGGCTTGGAAGAATAAATCAAATTATACTATATGATGCTAGGTTTCACATTAGGAGCCACTACTGAGGACATGGATAGTACATTGAAATGTTCTGCTTAGGGTGTGGTGGTGGCCAAAAAAGCAAATGGAATGTTAGGAATTATTGGAAAGTTATAGAGAATAAAAGAAAGAATATCATAATATCTCTGTAATTCCCCATGGTGAGATTGCACCTTGAATACTGTGTGCAATTCTGGTTGTTGCATCTCAAAAAATATATCGTGGAACTGGAAAAGATACAGAGATGGGCAACCAAAATGGTAAAGGGTAAGGAACAACTGTCATATGAGTAAAGGCTAAAGACGTTCAGGCTTTTCAGCTTGGAGCAGAGATGGGTGAAGGGAGATATGATGGGAGCCTATAAAAATCCCGATTGGAGTGAAATGAGTAACGAAAATTGATTGTTTACTTTTTCAAAAAGTACAAAGACTAGGGGGCACTCCATAAAGATACATAATAACACATTTAAAACAAATAGGAGAAAATTTTCATTCAATATATAGTTAAGCTCTAGAAATCATTGCTGGAGCAAGTTGTAAAAGCAGTCAATATAGCTGTTTAAAAAATGTTTGAACAAATTTCTGAAGGCAAAGTCCATAAACTGTTATTAAGGTAGACCTGGGGAAAGCCAGTATTTATCCAGGGGTTAGGTAGCATGGAATCTTTTTTCCAAGAAACCACAAATTTTACCCAATGAAGATGTCGAAAAACTCCTTGCAGATAACTTTGTAATGCCTGCACTTCAATACGCTCTCATATGGATTCACTTTCATGTTTTATGTGTGTAAATGTATTTAAATTGTTAACATGTATTTTGTTGTTTGGTTTTACTTTTTTGTGACAGTTTTTCCATAAATATGTGGTCAGAATTACAACTAATGAGTTATGAAGAGTATAAAAATTGTATTTCCTTTTTTCCACAGAAGCAAAATGAGATCCTTGGATGCATATAAAAGTTTGGTCAACGGTATTAATGAACTGGATTTCACTGGAAATTGTGTTCCATGTGACTTGTTGCTGACTGGAGATAAATCCTTCCCAGTGCTGGTGAACCACAGAAATCAAGTTCTGATCTCTGCTTCTCAATATGGAAAAGGGCGAATAGTAGTGATCTCGCATGAGGGATACCTGAACAGCCCCAAGTTTTCCTTGTTTCTTCAGAATGCTATTATCTGGCTAAAACCCTCTCCAGAGGTCTTGGTAGGTGTCCAAGTGAGGTTTAAGTTCTTGGAGAAGACTCTTTCCAGTAACGGCACCCGCACACAGTCAAATGCTAAGTTCTTGGATACCTTTGGAGTGTACTGTATGGATGCCTATAACGATGACCAAGCAGAGGAGCTGGTGGCATTCATGAAGAGAGGAGGAGGACTGCTTATAGCTGGTCAGGCCTGGTCATGGACCCAGAAGAAGAAATCCAAAAAAGATATATTGTTGTTTCCTGGAAATAAGGTTGCATCTGTTGCAGGAATCCATTTCACTTCCAACTATGCAGACACTGGGGTTTTTCCTATCTCTGAAGAAATGCCTCTAATTCCACTGATGGTGAAGTAAGTATTTCATCAGTTGTTCCTTTAAATGTTATATTTTATTTTAAAAGATAACAGAAACATAGCGTTGTGTGTCTTTAGGAAAAAATATTTCTAAGTTTTCGTCACTGAGAGGTTTGCTTAAAGTGTAGGGTTTCTTCCAATATTAAGGAAGATGAGGGAGAAGGACACAAAAAGTGAAGAGAGAAATAATAGGGATGGGCATTCGTAAAAGAAACCCTAAATTTGCTGATGACACAAAGTTATTCGAAGTTGTTTACTGTGAAAAATTACAAGAGGACCTTACAAGACTGGGAGACTTCGCATCCAAATGGCAGATAATGCTTAATGTGAGCAAGTGCGAAGTGATGCATGTGAGAAAGAGGAATTCAAACTATAGTTACAATAATGCAAGGCTCCACATTAGGAGTCACAGACCAGGAAAGGGATCTAGTTGTCATTGTTGATGATACGTTGAAACCCTCTGCTCAGTGTGTAGAGGTGGCGAAGAAAGCAAATAGGTATTATTAGGAAAGGAATGGAAAACAAAAATGAGGACATTATAATGCCTTTGTATCGCTCTATAGTGCAACCACACCTAAAATACCATGTGCAATTCTGGTCACCGCATCTCAAAAAAGATATAGAAAAGTGTAAAGGGGGGTCCGCTTCCTCCTCTTGGGTGGATCCGGCAAGCCTGCAGGGCTCCCAGGGTTCCTGGACAGAATACTGCTGATACTGGGACCAAGGGCCAAAGTATTTTATTGTCAAGGCAATTTCATACCAAAAATCATAATTAATTCTTCATAACAAAAGGTACAGCCCTTTTAATATAGTCTTCAAAAGAAAAAGGTACAGTCCTCATAAGATAATCTTAAAAAAAAAGGTACAGTCCCGGTCCCAAAATCCCTCAGCAAACGCTCAGCTTCTCAAGACCTCAGGTCTTCTATTTGGGCATTAGCTTTCCCTTCCCCCTCCTTCAGAAGGGTTTAGTAAGAGTTCAGCACACTTCCAATATAGCACAACAGTTCAGAACAAATCTTCATGGACAGTCTTTGAACGTCAAACCAATACCACAAATCACCTGCCTTTTCCCAGCACAGAGGGAACCCTGTAAGGAGCCGGGTTGGCAGCAGGGCCGGTCTTAGCAAGTGCGGGGCCCTGTGCAGACCAATTTGGTGGGGCCCCATCCTAGCCCTGCCCCACCTAGCTCCACCCCACCCTAGCTCCACCCCATAGACAATTAATACCTTTAATTAAATTTAGATATTAGATATGTATCATATGTCAAAGAATTTTAGATATTAGATATGTATCATATGTCAAAGAATAAAGTGGTTGCTCAAAGCATATACTAACCACAATCGCTCAACTGCAAAACACAAAGCACAAATTTGTGCAAAAACACACTCAGAACCTTACTGTACCATAAATATTACACTGGGCAGACCCTAATACACCAATATACCGCCCATACGGAAAATGCAGACCGTCAACAATATGAAACAAGGGATCATATCACAATTCTCATATAGAGCCACAAAACACCTTTTTAGGGTGGATAGTGTTCACAATGAGCTCCTTTTATTAACGACCATATATAGATCCTTCAAGAGGTAGTGTGTCATGATTTAGGCTCTACACCCTTTCTAATGTTTTGGTGCCACCTCAGTAAGGCCAACACACAATCTCTCCACTGCAAAACACTATACACAAACTTGTGCAAAAACACACTCGTAACCTTACCAAACCATAACAGCACTAATTCCAAGGACAAGATGAGCTACAACCTTATGCGTGGAAAGGCAGCACTATAATTACACCGGGCTCTAAAACACCAGTACACAACCTAGTGAAACAAAAACAAAACAAAAAAGACTGCAAATACTACACGCTAGCAGAATACTGCATCTTGATCACACATGAAAAACACATGACACAACAGATATGAAGGCAAATTTCTGAACTGGAAAGTTACCTCAAGAAGTCAGACTCAGCATGCAGCAATACTAGAAAAATTGAAACTTACATGCAAAATATCACAGATGCACATTTCCAAAAGCTGACATATTCCAATTAATAAATTCTGAATTAAAAAATGTTTTCTACCTTTGTTGTCTGATCATTTAGTTTTTCTATTCACTTTGGTCCCAGTGTCTTCTGTTTTATGCAGTGTCTTCTTTCCATTTGATATTTTTTCACTCACCATCCTCCTGTGTCCATATGTTCTCTCCCCCTGCCTTCCCCTCTCCTCATCCATGTCCAGTATTTCCTCTCTCCCCTCCCTCCATCCATCCATGTCCCGATGTCCAGCAATTTCCTCTCTTCCCTCCCCTCCAGCGATCTGTTCTTTCCCCCCGCCCTCCTCTCCATGTCCAGCGATCTGTTCTCTCCCACTCCCTCCCCCTGCCCTCCCATCCCATCCATGGCCAGCGATTCTCCCTGCCCTGCCTCAGCTCCCCAACAGCCCTCCGAGTCCTCTCCGTCCCCCCCCCCCCCGCGCACACGAGTGTGTTGAACCTGTCCTTTTTCTTTCAGTAGCAGTGAGCGACGTGAAGGCACTGCAAGCTCGCCAGCTTCAAGTTCTCCCTTCCCTGTCTTCACACAGTGTCCGTCCCGCCTTCGTGGAAACAGGAAATACGTCATCGTAAAGGCGGGATGGACACTGTGTGAAGAGGAAAGGGAGAACTTGAAGCAGTGCCTTCACGTCGCTTGCTGCTACTGAAAGAAAAAGGACAGGTTCAACACTCTTGCGTGGGGGGGGGGGACGGAGCGGAGAGGGGTAACGGAGGAGGAGGGAGGAACGGAGCAGAGGAGTGTTGCCGGTCGGGCTGAGGGCGGGAAGGAGGCCACTGCCCGGGGCCCCTTAGAGCACGAGGCCCTGTGCGGTCGCACCACCCGCACCGTCCTAAGACCGGCCCTGGTTGGCAGTTTCTCCCACCTCTCAGCACCACGCCTGGTGTGGCCTCCTCCACTGCCTTCAAGTGCTGGACAGGGCAACCTTTGAATTCTCCCAGTCCATGGTAGCTGGCTCCTCTCCCTTAGGCAGCTCTAGTGGCAGGCTACTTCCTTCCTCCACATACTCCATGGAATCTCTCTCTCCCTTTGTCTCTCCTCTCTCCTGGTGACTGAGAGCCTCCAGGAAATCTGCCCTGTTCTTCTCACAGCTGGGGGGAATTATGTACTGATGGCGAAGCCAGGGAAACTGAGCTTCATCCTTCCCACTCCCTCTAGTGGGGAAGGGAGTAGCAGGCTCACCCTGCCTCGAGCCATTGCTCCCCCTGCTGGGGCTGGGAATGCATTCCATCTTTTTAGGACTACTCTTCTCACTCATTCTTGCAAGGACTTTTGGGACCTGTAGTTCTGGGCTCAGCTGCTTCACTGGGGAATCTCTGGGGCTTGCCTTGTCACAAAAGGTACAGAGAAGGGCAACAAAAATGATAAAGGGGATTGGACAACTTCCCTATGAGGAAAGGCTAAAGTGGCTGGGACTCTTCAGCTTGGAGAAAAGATGGCTGAGGGGGAGATATGATAGAGGTTGATAAAGTAATGAGTGGAGTGGAACGGTAGACGTGAATCGCTTGTTTACTCTTTTCAAAAATACTAGGACTAGGGGGCACGCAATGAAGCTACAAAGTAGTAAATTTAAAACAAATTGGAGAAAATATTTCTTCACTGAAAGTGTAATTAAACTCTGGAATTCGTTGCCAGAAAATGTGGTAAAAGCAGTTAGCTTAGCGGTGTTTAAAAAAGGTTTGGCTAGCTTTTTAAAAGAAAAGTCCATAAGTCAATACTGATCTATCATCAAGAAGTAACCACTTAAAAACCAGTGATAGTCAGAAGTTCACATCTATATGTTGCAACACTGTCTCACATTTAGTCTGAGGGGGAGAAAACAAATCTCATATACTCCTCACGGGCTTTCACACGGCTTTTTATCCCCTATATTTTTGGGGGTATCTGCCCAGTGATGTCCTTTTGTAATCATCGACTAATCCCCCTCCTACCAAATTTTAAATTTTAGTTTTTATCCAAAAAGTGCTTGCTGTGCACACTAAAAACTCTCCTAATGTGTATAGATTCTTTTTTTTATGCAGTTTGCTTAAAAAAAAAACACCTCCCTTTTACAAAATATAACTTGTGGTGGCCATAAGGACTAACGCACCCAAAAGACCAGCCAAACTTATCTATAATGTCCAGTCTGTTTGTTCACCAACAGGACCCCGACAGGCACCCGTTTTGCAGAACGCTTTGTGAAGGGGTCACGGCTAGTCCGGTCTGCTGTATTGGTGCTCTCCTAAAAAAGAGAGTAAAAATAAGAACCCACGCAATTAAGTGAACTTATAAAACTCCCCAAAACCAGCGTGTACTTACTAGGTGCAATTCATTATAACGTGCACGCCACCAATTGTTTAAAAAAAATGGCAGCAGCAGCATCTTGTTTTAAAGATCAAAAAACGGAAATGATAGATGAAATAACCGGAACCTGAAATCAGCTGAGTAGTGTCAACAAAATCAACGCGGTCACGTATAACATCCCCAATGCATATGTGTGTTGAGACCCAATGGTTCCATGGTGTTCAAATGGTAAATCCAGAACAATTCTTTCTGCAGTAGTGTCCTGTTAATGTCGCCTCCCCGTTGGGACAAAGTAAGATGATCAATAGTCATGCATTGTAGATCATCAAAAGCATGTGTATGAGAGACACTGTGTTGTACCAGCGGGGCTCCAATCAGTTGTTGCGTGAAACGGGAGCGATGCTCAACCATGTGTGCATGTAGTGCATGTAGTGCATGTCGTAAATAGTAGAAGCAGCTCTTGAAGGTTGCTTGGATTTGGGGAATCAGAGTAAGTGCGGAATATAACTTTATTCCAAGGTTCCTGACTTGTGATTTAAGGGGGAGTTTGTACTTCCCAAAAGGGATTTTGATGTTAGGGACCCAGAGAAGCTTGGTTTTACTTGGGTTCAGGCACAGTTTGTTGTGTTTAGCCCATTCTTGAATTGGGAAGCTTGCCAGGTGCCCTTGGCCTGGATTGGCCGCTGTCGTGGACAGGATGCTGGGCTCGATGGACCCTTGGTCTTTTCCCAGTGTGGCATTACTTATGTACTTATGTACTTATGTACCTATGTAAAACTTGTTGCATGGGCATCTGCTGCCCGTCTCGTCTTCCACCAGGGTCGCTTTACTCATACTACCCCTCTCCTCAAGTCGCTTCACTGGCTCCCTATCCGTTTTCGCATCCTGTTCAAACTTCTTCTACTAACCTATAAATGTACTCACTCTGCTGCTCCCCAGTATCTCTCCACACTCGTCCTTCCCTACACCCCTTCCCGTGCACTCCGCTCCATGGATAAATCCTTATCTGTTCCCTTCTCCACTACTGCCAACTCCAGACTTCGCACCTTCTGTCTCGCTGCACCCTACGCCTGGAATAAACTTCCTGAGCCCCTACGTCTTGCCCCATCCTTGGCCACCTTTAAATCTAGACTGAAAGCCCACCTCTTTAACATTGCTTTTGACTCGTAACCACTCGCCTCCACCTACCCTCCTCTCTTCCTTCCCATACACATTAATTGATTTGATTTGCTTACTTTATTTTTTGTCTATTAGATTGTAAGCTCTTTGAGCAGGGATTGTCTTTCTTCTATGTTTGTGTAGCGCTGCGTACGCCTTGTAGCGCTATAGAAATGCTAAATAGTAGTAGTAGTAGTAATATATCGCTCTAGGAGTTAGGCAATTTGTATGATGTTTAAATTTAGATATCTTTGTTATCAACCCTGTTCCTGAAATTGTCTGCCTGAATAGCTATTGGACACATGCTACAATTGCGTTTGTTATATTTGAAGTGTCCTGCTGGTAAGCTGTCATCCTGTGGTTTGTGCTCCGCCGGTAATGCAGCTGGACTCAAAATCTCTTTGAGGTTTCTCATGCGGGAAAAAGCTATCACCCCTGCAATACCTTGAAAATAGCTGGTTTTCAGTTCGGTGCTAACTGGTTATTTTCATCAACTAGCCCCAAAGAGGCAATTTAATGAACCAGGAGCTGATTCTGACTGTTTAAATCATTTTGAATATCGACTCCTTTGTTTTTACTCGTCTGGTCAATAGTCTCATGGGGTGTCCTCTTTTATATATGTGTTGTTCAACAGATTAAATAACTGTTCCCTATTTAACCATTCTACCCCACTCATAATTTTATAAACTTCTATTGTATCTCCTGTTAGTTGTATTTTCTCCAAGCTGAAGAATCTTAACCTGTTCGGCCTCTCTTCATAAGGAAGGTGTTCATCCCCTTTTTTTATTTTTGCCACACTTCTCTGAACCTTTTCTAGTTACACTACATCCTTTTGAGATAGAGAGCAACTGGACCTATGCACAAAAATTAAGGTACCAGGGACCTAAATAGAGGCATAATGGTATTCTAAGTTTTCGTCTCCATCCATTTTCAGATAATGCTCGACATTCTCTTTGCTTTTTTTTTTAGCTTCTGTTGCATACTGAGTTGAAAATTTCAACATACTGTCCACAGTAATTCCAAGATCTTTTTGTTGGGTGGTGACTCCTAACTCAGAACCCACTTATGTTTGTTATTATTAAACAATCTTATCTGGCAGGTGTGTCAAAGCGGTTTACAACTAAACCAAGAAATAGAAAGGAATGCCACTTGAACTAGATAGCTTGGTCATTCCAGTTGTATGGAGGGAAACATAATCCACTTTTGAGTCTCAGATAAGTTGGTTTCTAAAAGGTAGCTGAAGAAAATGAAGCTTTAAGAGCAGATTTAAATTTCTTAAAAGACAATTCACCACACATTGAGGAAGGCAGATTATTTTGGAGACTTAAGCTCAAAAAGAAAAAGGCCCCGTTTCTCGTGGATCCAAAATGAGTGTGTACTGTAGGTGGCAAAACTAAACGTTGTTTAATAGCTGATGGAAGTGAGTGGCTGGGGACATAAGGGATGGATAAAATTGATAAATAAAGAAATATTCCCTCATGCAAAGCCATATAAAACTGAGGATAAAACTTAATCTGGAAATGAACTGGCAGCCAGTGCGAACTGAAGAGCAATAGGATGACGTGGTCAAACTTACATACTTTGCAAAGAAACCAAGCTGCTGTGTTCAGCAGCAACTAAAGCCTTTCAAGGTGGCTGGTTCAAATCCCACTGCTGTTCCTTGTGATCTTAAGCAAGTCACTTAACCCTCCATTGCCTCAGGTACAAACTTAGATTGTGAGCCCTCCTGGGACAGAGAAATATCCAGTTTACCTGAATGTAACTCACCTTGAGCTACTACTGAAAAAGGTGTGAGCAAAATCCAAATAAACAAATAAATATTTGTCAAATTGCGGTTTAGATAGGAATTTCCCCTGCTTATCTGTTTTTTTTTTTTATCTAGTTAGTCCACAAGTTCCTTGCCAAAGAAACTACTGATTGAGGTTAGCACATACACCGAGCACAGAAAGTCAGGGTTTTCCTTTTTTTGAGTTTTTTTGAGTCAGAGCAGTAGGTATCCTGGAGTTCCTGAGCCGGTGAGCTGACCTCGCCAACCGAGGAGACAGGGTTGTGGAGAAGACCAAGGTACCTAACGCAAGAAAGCAGCGACGCTAGCGAAGATTTGATATACTGGTAACATTATTGTGTGCACACAAACGGAAAAATATATATATCAGATCTGAGTACAATAATTAGAGCTGTATACATGTTTGGGATGTTTTGTGTTATTGCAGAAGTGGGGTTGGGGTCTTGGTAACTGTGATTGTAATTATCTTTATTTCATTTGTAACTTACCACAAGGTCCTATTGTTGTCATTGGGTCCTGTTTCTTAGTGTTAAATAGCAATAATTCATACTAAGCAACAGTAATGCATGTTAGTTCAGTAATGCACATTAGTAAGCCTAATGTAGACCTTTATTTGAATGGCTATTTTTCTCATTGTTTTTTGTAGGCATGGAATTGATACCACCAGAGATCTGAAGTTTCTGTTAGAGGGAGTGACTGATTTCAACATAAAAACAGGTGGGATTCCATCAGCACTATTTGTTCATGGATCGTTGGCTTTTTCTGTTGGACTGAATGATTCCTACCGGTCATTGCTAGCAGCAGCATATTATGGTAATGGCCGAGTTGTGGTGACAAGCCACGAAGCTCAGCTTTCATGCCCTCAGTTAAAGAAGTTTATTCTTAATGCAGTGTCCTGGCTGGTCAATGGAAGACAAGGGAAGGTTGGCGTTGAGCCCAGCTTAAAGGGTCTCTACGATCTACTTGTTCTGGAAAAGATTGATTGTCAACTAACAGGGCTGGTTCCAAATCTTAGTGTGTACTGCTGTATGTCCTACAGTGAACGAGAAGCCGACAAGATACATGAGTTTGTTGCAGAAGGAGGGGGCTTGCTTATTGGAGGTCAAGCCTGGTGGTGGTCTTATCAGAACACAGGTAAAAATCTAATCACCGAGTATCCGGGAAACAAAATCCTCAATAAATTTGGTATCAGCATTCTGCATCATACTGTGAGTTCAACTAGCTGTGATCCACTGTGCCATGGTGATGAGTTTGGCCATTACCACTTCCGCAAGGCTCTCTCTCAGCTTCAGCAGGATATCAATGGTAAGGGTAAATTAGGATCACAACTTTCACCTTGGATGGAAACATTGAGAAAGGAGTGCACAGAACTGGTAAAAGTGCCACATCAAGATTTTCCTGCTTTCTCTTCTATTCACAAACAACTTGTGGAGATGGTTTCTGGCAGCGGAATACCAAAAGTTGATAAAAAATGTCCTGTCCATAAGAATTCCAAGGAAGCCTTTCTGCTCAGTCTAAGGGCAGAACTCCATAGCAGCTGCCTATGTGGTCAAGAACCTACACGCCAGAAATTGAAAATTAGTTGTACTGCACCTCAGTCAAGTCTCTGTCCCGTGAGTCTTCACATCAATTGCACAAACATAGGTGAGAAATCTTTCTTGAAAATTATAACTACTGTATGTTACTTGGAAGGACAGTGAGTAATAGATTACTGTATACTTTCACTGAAGATACAAAAAAGATAAGGTAGAGGTAATTTCAATTGGTTCACATCCGTATGTCCAAATGGAACTCCGATGTGTACTTCAGCAATAAATAAGCAACCCTGTAACCATCTGGATAGTGGATGGTAGCACATGTTTTGGTAATCTGGTTGAATAAAAGTTTGAGAGTAAAGAAAAAGAAGGCACAACATTTATCATTATTCTTACTATTGCTGCTACTAAAGACAGCAGTTAGACATGACAAATTCTTCATTCTGTGTCAGGCAGTAGTGCTTCATGTCATTAGCAGGTTCCGTTAAACAGAAAGTAGGGGGAAGTGGATTCCTTTACTGTGCTGGATGAGAGAAATAGCTCTGCGTTAGTATAAAAGTATATTTCTACCATATATTTCTACCATAATGATGCAGTCAGTTGTCTGGTAGGTGTGATGAGCATTTCAGTGTTTGACTGATAAGAATGAGCACACTGTCACATATTCATAATAATGGCCTAGTAATGACTTGTTTGATTAATTTTAGGCCCTACAGTTTGGAGAAGCACAGGACTTTATATTTCACCAAATAACACTGCAGTAGTGACCTTCCATCCATCTGTCGTTGGAAACAGCCTTCAGGTGAGTATTTAAAACAAATGTTACAAAGCTTTTTTCTGGTGTGCTATGACCTCGGTGCCAGGGATACACACAATATTATTGTTATAATGTAAACAATATTTTAACAATATTTGCCTCTGTAAAGCAGATAGCGGTGGGTGACGTCACTAACTGTATTGTTATTTGAATGTGTGCTGCCTTCTGAGCTCTTCACCTGCTTCAAGTCCTTTGCTGCTTTGTACATTCTATGTTTGTGCAGCGCTGTGTATGCCTTGTAGCGCTATAGAAATGCTAAATAGTAGTAGTAGTAGTAGTACATTGGGAGAGCAGTTTCCAGCACTCAGAACAGGGAGAAAGCGGCCTCTGTAAAGCAGATACTATATATCTGACAGTACTGGGGCATATATCTGGTTTACGGACAACTGACTGCTCCTAGTTAAGAAAGCAATGAATATATGAAGGCAATAGATGTGGAAATATCTTGAATGTATTTGAAGACTCCTGTAATATTACAGTGTTCCAGTAAAGTTGAGTCTGCATTCCTTTGGTTGAAAATTTGTTTCCTCTGATTTTTCTTGTAAATATTGTACCTGCACAATTGGAGGTAGTGACTCATTCGACATCCCCAATATATCAGTCATATATTTTTTTACCATATCAATTGGCATAATTAGAGGGGATCTTGGGAAATTGGTAAACCTCAAATTAAGTTTTCTTGTTTTATTTTTCAAATATTCTAAACGTCGAAACATATAATTTCTATCCTTAATTGAGGGTTGTCCTAAAGATTCCAACAGTTGTATTTTCCCCTTTGGACCTCTTTGATCAAGCTGCGCTAGCGATTTTCATGCGGCACTGCTCAAAAATGAGTTATATTCAGGCACACTGGGTATTTGTTAGTAAGCAAATGAAGCAATGACAGATAATAATTTTTAAATTCTCCATGTGTTTGGCTGATGGAGACATGTTGGACACTTGATAATCCGTGTTTAAGATGGCTGGCTGGGGCCACACAGAGTAGTGGGTGCAGCTCTGGCCACCTTGTTGGGCAGACTGGATGGACTGTGCAAGTATGTAAGTATTGCCACACTGGGACACACCAAAGGTCCATCAAGCCAGGCATTCTGTTTCCAACAGTAGCCAATCCAGGTCACAAATACAAATACCTGGCAAGATCCCGAAAAAGTTCAATACATTTTGTGCTGCTTATCCCAGAAATAAGCAGTGGATTTTTCCCCAAGTCCATTTTAAATCCCGCTAAGCTAACCGCCTTTACCACATTCTCTGGCAACGAATTCCAGAGTTTAATTTGTTTTATCCTATTAAAAACATATTTCGGTGAAAAAGTTTGCTCATACTGGTAAAAATCACATCCCTGAAGGGAAGATTTAGTTATTATCAGGGGCATAATCGAAAGAGAAGGGTGCCCATCTTTCGACACAAATCGGGAGATGGGCGTCCTTCTGTCAGGGTCGCCCAAATCAGCATAATCGAAGGCCGATTTTGGGTGTCCTCAACTGCTTTCCGTCGTGAGGATGACCAAAGTTTACGGGGGGGGGGGGGGGGGGGTTCGGCAGCGTAGCGAAGGCGGGACGGGAGTGTGGTTAAGAGATGGGCGTCCTCGGTCGATAATGTAAAAGAGAAGGGTGTCCCTGACGAGCATTTGGCCAACTTTACTTGGTCCCTTTTTTTTCACGACCAAGCCTTGAAAAGGTGCCGAACTGACCAGATAACCACCGGAGGGAAACGGGGATGACCTCCCCTTACTCCCCCAGTGGTCACCAACCCCCTCCCACCCAATAAAAAAATTAAAGAACATTTTTTTTCAGCCTCTATACCAGCCTCAAATGTCATACCCAGCTCCATCACAGCAGTATGCAGGTCCGTGGAGCAGTTTTTAGTGGGTGCAGTGCACTTCAGGCAGGCGGACCCAGGCCCATCCCTCCCCACCTGTTACACTTGTGGTGGTAAATGTGAGCCCTCCAAAACCCACCCAAAACCCACTGTACCCACATGTAGGTTCCCCCCTTTATCTCTAAGGGCTATGGTAGTGGTGTACAGTTGTGGGGAGTGGGTTTTGGGGGGCTCAGTACTGAAGGTAAGGGAGCTATGCACCTGGGAGCAATTTGTGAAGTCCATTGCAGTGCCCCCTAGGGTCCCCGGTTGGTGTCCTGGCATGCGAGGGGGACCAGTGCACTACGAATGCTGGCTCCTCCCACGACCAGATGCCTTGGATTTGGTCGTTTTTCACATGGGTGTCCTCGGTTTCCATTATCGCCGAAAACCGAGGTCGCCCATCTCTAAGGTCGACCATCTCAACATTTAGGTCGACCATCTGTAAGGTCGACCTAAATGCTGAGATTTGGGCGTCCCCGACCGTATTATCGAAACGAAAGATGGACATCCATCTTGCTTCGATAATACGGGATGTCCCGCCCATTCGTGGGGACGTCCTCAGAGATGGGCATCCTTAGAGATGGTCGTCCCTGTTCAATTATGCCCCTCCACGTGTAATCATCATATAGAAAAAAAATGTTGATAAACTCTAGTTGGATGTCTGAAAACTGATATTTAGATTCTCGTATTGCATGGACATCCAAATCCCAATTATATAAATCCAGGAAATGAATATGTAGCACAGCAATATGTCCATATGGCAAGGGGTCGTAGCCTGGGTGTATGTAGTGCGGGACTAGGGAGTAGTCAAAATTTGGACATGCAATTCTGATCACAGAAGGGGAAAAGACCTCCATGACTTAAAGGACTTTTTTTTTTAGACCTGGTACTGGGTACATCTAGGTTGCAGAAAGGTTCTTTGATTGAGCAACTGTCCACTGAGGAATTAAGGCATGACACCTCCTTAATCCCCCTGTGTTTGCTGTCTCTCTTTCTCACCCCCAAATGTGAAATCGACAAGGGATACCAGGCTGTTTGACAGCTTTAGGTACTATGGCCATTCTTAACAGAACAGTTTGCAGATTTGAGGAGTTGCCTAATGTTTAGTGCAGTGGACTGAAAACCAAATCCCACTTAACCTTTTTTTTTTTATTAATATTTTTATAATTGTGGGCCCTCTAGGGACAGAAAAATACCTACCGTACCTGAATGTGCACCACTTCAATAGCCTTCAGGCTTCCAGATGTTTTATGTATTCAGGCGCAGTAAATATGTTTCTGTCCCTGGAGGACTTAACAATTTAAAAAAACATCACAAACAGCTGATGTGGGATTTGAACCTGGGTCCCTTGTTTCTTAACCCAGTGCTTTAACCATTAGGTTACCCCTCTGCTCTGCCTGGATGTCTTTGCAGCCATTTTATAAGGTGGATATTCCTATGCTGCCGCACAGATGTGCATGTCCCTTGGTTTCCCTGTTAGTAATTTGGACATTTCAGCTTTAATATGGATATTCACTCTGGATATTTCCCGTACATAGATGTTCATTATAATTATTATTTATTGCATTTGTATCCCACATTTTCCCACCTTTTTGCGGGCTCAGTGTGGCTTCATCTCACATGTATTTTAGAACAGGCTGTATCCTGTTCTAAAATACGTGTCAGATGGGCATCCATTTGTGACATTTTGACTGGGATATTCACATTCTGAGTTGAACGTCTTTTCTAAAATGCTGTTCCACATTAACAAATCCTACATTATCTAAAACCTTTTTCCCATTGTCCAATAAATTTAGAGGTTTTCTTAATATATACTTCTTAGGAGACAAATCACCAAATCATACAAAAAAAATAGTAAAAAATGACATTTTCAGCAAGTTCAATTATTTAATGGCTTATCTTCTTCCATTAACAAAGAATCAAGTCTCTTTTAGTCCTCAGTGTGGCACTATGCGTCTCCATCAGGGTACCTTTAGGAAGAACAATTATTCTACAACAACAACAAAAAATCAAGTTAGTTCAGTTTCCTAAGGGGCCCTTTACTAAGCTGCGTATGCGCCTACACGCGCCAATTCTGAGTTACCGCCCAGCCTCAGCATGGCCCTTGCGGTAATTTAATTTTTGGCGCGCATCCACTATGTGCGTCTGAAAGATATTTTTTATTTTCTGGCCCGTATCAGCTACGCGCAGCAAGTGGCATTTGATGCAAGTAGGTTATTACCACCCAGTTACCGCATGAGACTTTACCGCTAGGTCAATGGCTAGTGGTAAGGTCTCGGACACAAAATGGATGCGCAGCAAATTTCATTTTGCTGCACGTCCATTTTCGTCAAAAATTTTAAAAAGGCATTTTTTGCAGGTGCGCTAAAAAATGATTCTGCGCACGCCCAAAACACGTCTACACTACCGCAGGCCATTTTTCAGTGCACCTTAGTAAAAGGACCCCTAAGTTTTCTAAAGTTGCCTGCTAAATGTAGAACTTATCTATCAAAAAGCTGAGGGGGATCGATTTTTTTTTTTACTCCCATTTTCTTCAAAAATTTTTCCAGTGGAATAATTTTGTTTCTAGTAAAATGTTTTTCAAGTGGGATATTTTGCTCAGAGAGATTTAAGGAGGCAGGTTCTAGGCTTGGTTTGAACAGCCTAAATGTATTCATATTTTAGAATAAATACATGTATGCCTTAGAACATTTCCCCTTTGGCATTTTTGCCTGCTTATGTCTGCATAAACTGTATCTAGCTCAGAATTTTGCCCTGGGGCTTAGAGGAGTGCTTGAAGGGGGAATTGTGCTCACCTTTCTGGTGTCGAAAAGCACCTCCTCTGCTATCATTTACTACTACTACTACTTAACATTTCTAAAGCGCTACTAGGGTTACATACTTACAAAAAACAAAATTGCAGCTTTTCCCCCTAATTCTATAAAGTTTGCCAAAAATTGAGTGCGCAAATTTGGGCGCGCACCCAATTTGCATACACAGTTTAATTAGATAATCTAATTAGTGCCAATAATTGGCATTTTAACAAGCAATCATTGGTACTAATTAGATTTAATCGGAACTTACCCATGGGATCAATGCTTAAATTTTACACTTGAGTAAAATTGGAGAGTCATAGGTGGAAATGGGAGGGTCATGGGCAGAATGGGGGGCGTTCCTAGCATTTACGCACGTTATTATACAATATGGGTGATATGCGCCTAAATTAGGCATGTACATTTGCACCATGTTTCAGTTTGTACAGATGGCTTCGCCTAAAGTTAGGTGCAATTTCCTGGGCGTTGGTGCCTAACTTTTTTTTTTAATTTGCATAAAGTCTTTATTAATTGTTCAGACATGAAAGGAAACATACATGGAATCTCCAATATCATTCTCGTATCTTACATATACAAGTATATAGTAGCAATATAAACAAATATACAAATAAGAACACCTTTCCACCAGTCTAAATGCCCATAATACAACTTAGTGACATTTCAAGTCTTTTTAGGGTATTTCGTATCCCACCACCCCTCCTCCCTCCCCAACCCTCCCACTCTCCGGAACAAGAAGATACATCCATTATTTTACCCAGTTCACACATTGTTCAAACAGAACACTGGGAGATGAAAGGCTCCCAGATGGTCTCCCATTTACATCTCTGGTGTCAACGCTCTGCTAACAGACGCTCCAGTTCACAAATATACCACATCTTAGTGAGCCATTTCACCAATGAAGGCGCAGTAGACTGTTTCCAATGCCAGGACCTATCCAGTTTTGACACAGCCAGTGATGTCCGATATTCAGCATTTGCATAAAGATAGAATAGCCTTTTATGTGGGACCCATTTGTGTAGTTAACTTGGCAGGGTAAGTGCTGAATTTTTGGCATGTAACCGGCCAAGTGCTGAATCCGTCCCACAGAATGCCTCCAAAATTGTTAGTTTGCAGTTTGGCGTTAACCGTTTCTTTTCAGCGGCACTAACTGGTTAAGTGCCGCTGAAAATGAGGGTTAGCCCCAAACAGGCGATTTAACTGGCAAGGAACCATTTCTGGCTGGTTAAATTGCTTTGAATACCGATCTGTACATGGCAAAGGGCAGTTTTCAAAAACTGGCCATATAAAAATGCATTCTAAGCCTCAAATTGTGTTTGTTAGTCACAGGTCATTATTTTGCAAGCTATTCTAGCAAAGAACAATAGTTATTTCTGCTTTTCATCATGTGATATGTGGTGACCTAATTAAAGTTTTTTTGAAAACTTCCAGCCCCAAAAATGACTATATTATATTTGTGCTCATGAACCTTAATTTTGTGTTTGTCCAATGTGGCAGTAAATCAAAAAATCTCTCTATTTCAGGTACAAATTGGCTGTCATTCTGATGATCTCAGCAATGCTCAGCAATTTTGTCGTGCCCCTGTGGTTATACAAAGGTTTCCAGTGAAGCAGGAGAAGGTGGTTATCTCTAGTCTGTGGGGAGGTCTTCTGTACATCATAGTACCTGCTGACTGTCAGCTTGGCAAAGTCACCATAACGGTGGAAGGGGTAGTGCAAGCTCCTTATTTATACATGGTACGTGTAGTACAATTTTGAAAGGTTTTTAAGTTCCTGTCAGAGCTGGCTCTGAAATTGGCCTCTTGGAGAAGTGGATGTCAAGAGTGGTGGATTTAGGGTGGGGAAAAATTAGGAGCTTAGTACTGATTTAGGCACAAAAATCTAAGCAAATGAATGGCGGGCATAAATTGAATTTTCAATTGCAAAGCAGAATTCATAAGTTTGGTTGATAATAATGATATGAGAGTGAAGGGGGGCAGACTCAAGAGAAATGTCAGGAAGTATTTTTTCACGGAGAGAGTGGTGGATGCTTGGAATGCCCTCCTGCGGGAGGTGGTGGAGATGAAAACGGTAGCGGAAATCAAGCATGTGTGGGATAAACATAAAGGAATCCTGTGCAGAAGGAATGGATCCTCAGAAGCTTAGCCGAGATTGGGAGGCGGAGATGGTGTTTGGGTGGTGGGGCTAGTTCTGGGCAAGACTTCTACGGTCTGTGTCCTGAAAATGGCAGATACAAATCAAGGTAAGGTATACACAAGAAGTAGCACATATCAGTTTATCTTGTTGGGCAGACTAGATGGACCATGCAGGTCTTTCTGCCGTCATCTACTATGTTACTATGTAATAAGGGATACATTTAGGCACATAACTAAATTTTGTTCCTAAATGTAGGAGCATAACCTTATTTTGATCAGGCCCATTATTTTTCCCAAATAGTGGAAGAAGATCAGAGAGGTTTAATTTCTGTTAAGAATAAAGTTTTAATAGAAGAGCACATCAAAAATGCTAGGAGAAAATTACATCCCTTAATCCCATCTCCCCCTCTCCCTTTCCCCTTCTCCCCCTCCCTCCTCCTCCTGCTGGTAAAGTGATATCTTAAGGAACAAGAGTGATGCTGCTGAGCCAGTTCTGCTCCTCAAACATCAGCTTGCCCTGAGGTATGGTAGGTGTTTTGGGGAAGGGGGGTTAGTGAAGTGTGGTCAAAGGGCTGTTATTCTACTTGAACTTATTGTGTGTTAGTCCCCAAGCAGCATACATTATTGCTTGTTATGCACCAGTTGTGAATAGTGCATGTTGTTTGCAGTCTGTGCACGCTCAAATTGGACATGAGTATCCCTGGTAGAAATGTGACATACAGTAATATGCCCTCTTTATCAAATAAATGCTTGACAATTAAGTTGCTATAATTGAAAATCTTTAAACTGTGTGCTTCATATTCCACTTTCCCTATGGCTTATGTTTCGTCGATCTGATGTTTGGAAAATACACAATTCTGAACCTAAGGGACATAAAATGTGTGTAAATGTGGGATTTATGTGGTCACTATTGAAGCAACACAATTTTGGAGTGAAAAGCATCAACGTATGTTTCAATTGACTTGCTCTACTACATTTACTTCTAAGGCAGTTATTTACATGATAACAATATGTCAGGATCACCCTCTGTTTCTTCACAACCCCAGCAACTTCACAGTCTTTCTTTCCTCAGTTCCACACATCATCCAGTCTGAGGATTTAAGTCCTGCAAATAGTGCCTCAGGCAAACAGGAAATTCTCCAAAAAAGCTTTATTATCTCCTTACAACATTTGTTCTTATTCAGATTCAATCAGACTTCTCCCTCTGGGCTAGATGCACTAAACCTTAACGACCCTCTAACAACCCTTTAAGGAAGGAAATTCCTAACCGACCCTCTAACAACCCTTTAACGAAGGAAATTCCTAACCATTGCATGCATTAAATGCATTAAAGGCCTTTTTCCTACGAAGCAAGCAGCTAACGAAAACGGAATGCAAACGAGAAACTACCATTGAAATGTGGACAATTCGGAATGCACTAACCATACCGATGATTGCAACGAATCATTTACCGTCAGAAATTTTACGTGCGCTCAGACCTGTCTTTAAGGCCTGAGCTGTCATCTCCCCGCTGCCCCCTACACCATAAAAATCCAAGCCGGCATGTTTAAAAAGAAAAGTGAGATACAAACACAAACACGTGGCTCTCCGTTCCCCCCTGCATCACTACAAAACTAAACATACTGCTTCTCCCTGCAGCTTAAAAATCCTGTCTCTCTCTCCTTCTCCCACAGCTTTGAAAATTAACACTCTCTGCTATCCCCTGAAGCCAATTTTCCCAGTACTGTAAACAAGCTGCAAAGAGGTCTTTTGTTACAAAAGGGGGTTTACGAGGGTCGTTCTTTTTAGAGTTATCTTCAACTGCACTCTTCTGCTAGATCAGACAGCTAAAGGGCTTGCAGGTTGCGATCCCCCCCTCGCACGCCCCAGTCTGACGTAAGCAACCTATGTAGGTTTAATATGTTTGTGGCATGCTCAGAGCAGCCAGCATAACGCTTGGCTGCTCTGCGCATGCTTAAGGGGCAAATTAACGACAGGGATTACGAACGTATGATACATTGTACTTTTCAATACTCACCGAACATTTCTGAGCTGTTTTTTTGTGCATTCTTCGTTGTTTCAAATTCGTTAAGCACTTTTACGATTTAGATTTTTTAACGTTTGGTTGATGCATCTAGCCCTCCGTCCGGCAAAGTCACACTTCTCTCACAGTTCAATCTGTATAAGACTCTCCTACTCCCTTCAGATTAGTCCCCTTTTTGCTGCAGTTCCCTTTTCCGCACAGTTCAGTTAAATTAGGTTTCCACTGCAGCTTCTTCAGCACAGCTCCAATTAAGCTGCTTACTGTAGCTCACCTTAGCAAAATTCCTCACAGTTCAGTTTAATCAGATATTCCCCTGCAGCTTATGGTAGAAAAGCTTCTCACCCAGTTTAGAACAATTAAGGGGGAGGTGCACTAAAGTCCTCGGAAGAGCCCTTCCCTTATCGATTCCATAGTGAATCGGTAGGGAACGGCTATGCATCAATGAAAGGGAATGCAAATGAGCTGCTCGTTGTAGCTCACTTGCATGCTCTATTCCATCGGAAAACAGTCGGCCGGTCAAGCATGCGCAGAGCAGCCAAGCGTTATGCTGGCTGCTCTGCGCATGCCAAGGACATCCTTTATGGAAGGGGGGGGGGAAGTCCCTGACGAGCACTTGGACGAGCTGAACATCTTCCTGCAGTTTTTGTGATGGGCGTCCTTCTTGGACGTGTTTCTCTTACCTGCCTGAACTGACCAGAACCACAGTTGCGCCCCCCCCCCATAGGATCGGGACTTGCAAGTACGTCCAAATGAAAACATTTTGGATGTCCCTCCCTCCAGGTCTCTCTCAGCCAATCACAGTGCGTTTAGCTGATACCAGTAATAGCTAAACGCGCTGGGATTGGCTGAGAGAGACCTGGAGGGCGGGAAGTCCAAAATTTTGATTTGGACATCTTCCTGCAGTTTTTGTGATGGGCGTCCTTCTTGGACGTGTTTCTCTTACCTGCCTGAACTGACCAGAACCACAGTTCTCTCAACAGTCTCCTCCAAGGTTGTTTTCAGCTTGCACCCCCCCCCCCCCCCCACAGGATCGAGACTTGCAAGGACGTCAAAATGAAAACTTTTTGGACGTCCCGCCCTCCAGGCCTTTCTCAGCCAATCCCAGCGCGTTTAGCTGTTACTGGTATCAGCTAAACACGCTGTGATTGACTGAGAGAGACCTGGAGCTGATCAGTTATGCTATTACTTACTTGTTCTGGAGTGCTGTATTTTGTTATGCTGTTTTGATAAATGTTCAATAAAGACTTCATACATTCTCTCCTCCCCTTCCTCTCGATCTCAGGGCTCCTCCCCTTCCACATCTGATTCCATTTCCCAATCACCCCCCCCCCCCCCCCCCCCCCCCCCCCCCCCCGGTCTCTTCCCTTTCATGCATGCCAGCCTCTCCTTTTCCCTGATTCCTCTGCTGCTGCACTGCCTTCTGGGGTTTGTAGTTTCTCGGGTCCTGATTTTCCTGCTGCTGCACTGCTTTCTGGGTTTTGTAGTTTCTTATTTCTTGATTCCTCTGAAGCTGCACTGCCTTCTGGGCTTTGTAGTTTATTTGCTCCTCACAGTGTCCATGCAATTTGAAGTACATTGGTCAAACAAAGCAGATGTTGAAAATGAGACTCATAAAGCATAAACATTGCATTCCTACTGGTAAAATAGAGGATTCTTTGGTATGACACTGTCAGGAACATCAGCAGAAGTTGGAGGAACTGAAATGCATGGCTATTGACCAGATCAGGTGAAATGGACATAGAGGTGATATCCCTAAATTACTTCATCAGCATGAACAAAAATGGATTTTTCAATTAAGTACATAAGCATCGCCATGCCGGGACAGACCAAGGGTCCATTGAGCCCAGCGCCCTGTCTCCGACAGTGGCCAAAAGAACAAACAATTTGTCCCGCCCATCCCAGAAATAGTGGATTATTCCCACGTCCATTCAATAACATTCTATGGCCTTTTCCTCCAGGAAGCCGTCCAAACCTTTTTTAAAGTCCGCTAAGTCAACCGCCTTAACCACTTTTTCTGGCAATGAATTCCAGAGTCTAACTACACGTTGAGTGAAGAAACATTTCCTCCAATTCGTTTTAAATTTACTACACTGCAGCTTCATTGCATGCCCCCTTGTCCTAGTATTTTTGGAAAGTGTGGGTGGCATTCTACTGAATTTTGTTTGAGTATTTAGGACAGGTCCTTAAATGAGTACTGATTTGTAACGTCGCCTTAGTGGGTGGAGCTTAATCTTCAGCATCTTTATAACCAGAGCGCCATCTTGGATTGGGCTAGTCAAATGTTCTGTGACTGAGTGAGAGGTAGTGCTGGACATGGCATTTCTGGATATATAATATAGTCTACGTGTTTGTTTTTGTTTAACTGTAAGGATTATGTTCTTGTGACTCACAGCAGATAAACCTTTCCATCTATCTTTTTCTTGAGGAGAGGAAGGAAGTAAAGTGCTGAATTAAGAGGTAGTGAAATCGAAGTTGGTGACCTTAGATTCTTGAAAGAAAACTTTATCCTCTGTATACCAGGTGCGTAGCCAGACTTTGGCGGGGGAGGGGTACAGAGCCCGAAGTGAGGGAGCACATTTTAGCCCCTCCCCTGGTGCCACCAACCCCCCCCCACCACCATTGCCAACCCCGCCGCCGCTACCACCAACTTTGCCCCCCCCCCCCCGCCGACGACCATCTCGAACCCCTCCCCTCCCGCCGCCAACCCGCCGTCACCTACCTTTGCTGGCGGGGGACCCCAACCCCTGCCAGCCGAGGTCCTCTTCCCGCGCAAGGCTTCCTTCTGTTTCTGACGTCCTGCACGAAGCCTTGCAGATAAGCTGTGAGTCTGACATCGACATCGACGTCAGAAACAGAAGGAAGCCTTTTGCGGGAAGAAGAGGACCTCGGCTGGCGGGGTCCCCCACAAGCAAAGGCAGGCGACGGCTGGAGGGGGGGTCAAGAGGGTCGTTGGCAGGGGGGTCCAGGGCCAAATCTATGGGGGACCCAGGCCCCCCTAGCCCCATGTAGCTAGGCCACTGTTGTATACTGTTCAATATTGAAAGAACAAGTCATCAGGGAGTCAGAGGGGCTAGAGAATGAAAATGGCAGCTTCATCTCTCCACACTGTCCACATGGAGCTCTGGAGCTATTATCAGTATCAAGGAGGGTTTCAGCACTGTAAGAGTAGAACCACTCTGGATGTTTTATATTTTAAAAAACCCCATATATTTACTGAAGGCCTCTAGTTTAAAAGCATATCCCCATGTAAATTTGATTCATGCCTTTGAAGGGGTGAATAAAGATGTGGATAAAGGTGAGCCGGTTGATGTAGTGTATCTAGATTTTCAGAAAGCTTTCGACAAACTTCCTCATGAGAAACACTTGAGAAAATTAAAAAGTCATGGTATAGGAGGCAATAGTCTGTTGTGGATTAGGAATAGGTTATTGGAATGGCCATTTTTCTCAATGGTGGAGGGTGAATAGTGGAGAGCAACAGGGATCTGTACTGGGACCAGTGCTATTTAACATATTTATAAATGATCTGGAAATCGAAATGACAAGTGAGGTGATTAAATTTGCAGATGACTCAAAACTATTCAGGGTTGTTAAAACACATGCGGACTGTGAAAAATTGCAGGAAGACCTTAGGAAATTGGAAGAGTGGGCATCCAAATGGCAAATGAAATTTAATGTAGAAAAATGCAAAGTGATGCACATTGGAAAGAATAATCCAAATCATAATTACCTGATGCTATGGTCCACTTTGGGGGTCAGCACCCAAGAAAAGGTTCTAGGTGTCATTGTAGACAATATGCTGAAATCTTCTGTCCAGTGTGTGGTGGTGGCCAAAAAAGCAAGCACGATGCTAGAAATTATTAGGAAAGGAATGGAAAATAAGACCGAAAATACTATAATGCCTCTGTATCGCTCCACGGTGTGACCTCACCTTGAGTATTGTGTTCAGTTCTGGTTGCTATATCTCAAAAAAGATATAGCGGAAATAGAAAAGTTTCAAAGAAGAGCGACCAAAATGATAAAGGGGATGGAACTCATATGAGGAAAGGCTAAAGGGGTTAGGGCTCTTCAGCTTGGAAAACAGATGGCAGAGGGGAGATATGATTGAGGTCCACAAAATCTTGAGTGGTGTAGATTGAGTAGAAGTGAATCGATTTTTTTTTTTTTTTACTCATTCAAAAAGTACAAAGATTAGATGACACTCAAGGAAGTTACATGAAAATACTTTTAAAACAAATAGGAGGAAATATTTTTTCACTCAATGAATAGTTAAGCTCTGGAACTCTTTGCAGGAGGATGTGGTAACAGCGGTTAGCGTATCTGGGTTTAAAAAGGTTTGGACAAGTTCCTGGAGGAAAAGTCCATATTCTTCTATTGAGACAGACATGGGGAAGCCACTGCTTGTGCTGGGATTGGTAGCATGGCATGTTGCTATGTTTGGATTTCTGCCAGGTACTTGTGACCTGGCTTGGCCATTGTTGAAAACAGGATACTGGGCTAGATGGACCATTAGTCTGACCCAGTATTGCTATTCTTATGTTCTGCTGATGCAGCAGTGAAAACAAGGCAGATCCTGATTCCTTGTCAAGGATGTTCAACTAAGTTACAGCGATTTTGGATTTTATCCTTTTGGTGAATGAATAACAATTAAAAGGATACATGGTCAGATAAGTGATTACGTTTTGCTGTGCAGTTACTTTTGGCTCTGTTTTGGAGTTTACAGCCTTCCGCTTCAGAGACTGCTGAGAGAACTTTGGCATTCAAATTTTTTGTGTGGTATCATACGTTCGGCTTTTTGGGAGCAATCTTTTCACCCATATTTGTTTTTGGGGGGTTTTCATTGCTCTTTTTTACCAAGTGTATTATTAAGAAACCGGTAATAGGAAGCCACTTGAGAATAGACAGCGTTTTGCTGACCTTCCTCGGCAGTTGAGGTTTCATTTGAGTAAAATTTAGTAAGTGGTTTTGTTGAAGTTTTCTCTCATTAACAATCTAGCAAAAGAATAGTAGGGTGATTTGGTATAATATGTTGAAAAGTATCATAGAGAACCTTGCACACCTTGGGACCAGTTTTCAGACTCCATGTGAAGGAATACATTGCTCTCTTGATTGTGGAATAGCATTTTCAAAGGGTAAACTTCCCCATAGTTTCTTTTTGTAAATGTTCGTGGTGTGCATACCTTGGGTATAAAGTATCTGCATACTTTGTATTTGCGTTGTAGTATTGTAACCTTACTTTATCCCATGAGTATTATGGCAGGTTATTTTAAGTATGTTTAGGACTATCTTATGAGGTGTTTTAAATTGACCTCTTTTAGACCCCTTCTGGACTTTTCCAAATGGGGAGGGGAACATCTTAAGTTCATCCAGAAGATTCTTTATAGTTTCCCTCCAATCCCAGGGTGGTTGGTTCTGGGGAGGCATCAGAAGGCGTAATTCAAAACTGATCCCCATGACCTCTGCTTTCTGCCTTTCTGGATCTAGGTGTATTCTGGGCCATTTATGTTCCCACATATAGTCTATTTGAATTTATCAGTATTTTGTGCACAAAATGAGTGTCTGGTGTGGGTTTAGTTTAGTTTGTAAAATAAGTGACAGGTAAGGAATACTTGAAAATGAAGACAGAGATAGGTTTCAGATAGAAGGCATTTATTCTTACCAAAGTTTCAAAGTAGTACAGACATCGGACAGATTCTGGGTTCAATGGCACAGCGCTCTGCCGTCTGAGAAGTGTTGGGGACGACTCCGAAATTAAGCCCAAATCACCCTTCTTTTATACTCTCTTCTCTCAATAGAAGTCTATGGCTGGACCTATTTTGGGACCTGTTTTTTTTCAACTATTTCTCAATTTCTGTGGTTAAACTGTCCTGTCCTGCCATCTGTTGTTCTGTACCCAACTCTTTCCGTTCCAGCTATTGCAAGTTATTTCGCAATTTCCTCTTTTGTCAACATGTTTTTCTCTTCTGCCAGAACATCTTATTCTTAGCATTTCAGTTTCACTTCCCCTTTTTCTATTATCTTATGATCTAAGTTTCATCTTATAGAAAGACAAACTCCATTTTAATAAGTGCTACATTCAATTTGTACCTGATTTTGTTCTATAAGGCCATTAGTAGGTTATCAGGCCTAGGCAGTGCTTTTCAGCTGTACAAAGCTATGTAGTTTGGCCTGCCACTATTCCAGTGGATAGATCTTAGGGTAGAACACATATTAACTTGCAGGAAAAGCAAGTCCATGCTCAGCCAGTCATAGATTTTTAAACCTAGCTGGTATTTTTACAGCCTGAGTCCTAAAATCTGGCCTTCCACCCTTTCGGTGGGCATCCAGTGAGGGCCTCTTGCTGTAGTATAATTATACATTCCCCACTTGTCACCCCCTCTGGAGAGGGGTGACACAAAGCTCGTCAAGCTTGTCATCATCCATTCCAGAAGGTGGTAAGCTATCAAACGAGAGGGGGAGTTTTGGTCTTACAAATTGTTAGAAGGTATGGTGCAAGATAGGAAACTTCATTCTCAGGTGATATATTATTTGGGCATATGGAATTCCCTTTATATTACTCAATCCCTTGGGCCTTAATCTTGATGTTACCCCTCTTGAGGCTAACTCAAACCTGTAGTGAGAGAGGTTTATGAATGGGACAAATCCATGAGTTCATCTGCAAAATCTCATGAAGTATAGGTATGTGGGTAATAGCAATTTCAGGTGGATCATACTAATAAATACTTTCAGGTCTTGCTATGACTTCTATTGCATCTGTTGCATAGTACATGGGGAGATAATCTAATGTATCTATCTCAGTGGTCCTCGGAAGGAACAGTGGTTTTGATTAAGCATTGTTATGGTGGCTCAACAAATATATGGTTAGTACTCAGATTGCAGGCTGTTTTAGGTTGTAGGTATTCAGAATCCTTAAACAAGTATGAGGTTGTCATATCCAGCAAAAAGGGTCAATCCTAGGAAAATTTATATTAACAAAGGTCATGCATGGATATTGACATATGCATAATGACCTGGAAGTATGGGAAGCATTTTATATATCCGTTACCCCACTTGGAGCTTAGTCAAACCTACAGAAAGACATGCAGCTTAAGTAAGCCTATACCAAAGTTAAACAATTGCATAACAGGTTGATACAAGCAGGGTTTACACCTGCATTACATAAACAGAAATAACGGGGAAACTCTTAGAAAAACAATTAGAACAATAAAGGAAATAATAGGAAAATAAAAATAAAACCTTTTCAATATATATAGACAGGATTGCTGCTAAACTGGAAAATAAAACAAAATATGAATCTATAATGTCCATAAACAGCAACAGTTAATCTCAAATGAAGTATCAGTTCTGAACTCTCTTTCATCGATCATGGTTGAGGCGGTGGAAGCGCTGAAGAATCTGGACGGAGATCTGGAAGATCTAACAGGGCTGGATTTTCATGGTTGGCCTGCTGAAGGAAGTGGCTGGTCTTGAGATGGTTAGGCTGGTAACATCAGGTTCTGCGACTGAGTAAACACGTATATCTTTCACATGGACCCAAGACTTGTGGTCCAGTAGTTTGCAAGGTGTAAAGATCATTGCCACAACCTTAGGGGATCTAACATCATTTGGGCCTGGATAGATCTTGAAGACGTATTTATGGTGTACAAACTTGGATCTTTCCATGTCTTTATTCTAGGCATATACCATCAAGTCCATCAAGAGTCAGAGGCTGGCAAAGGAATAAGCAAAATAACTGTATGCCTGAATGATACATTGCTATATCTTGGTGGGCATAATCAGTGTGAATTGAATAAGCAAAAATAATATATAAATGTCAAGAGAAATGAAAGACAATGTAAACATGGAGAAATCAGTGCTAATTAAGTGCAAAAACAAAAGGGAAACCATAAGGGTTAAATAATGAAAAGCCAATTTTCATAAATAGCAATAGTATATATAAAATTATATCTCCTGTTTGGTAGGGGTCAATTGCAACCCTCTTAATACTAGAAATTGGGATGTGCATAATATATCCCCACTTCTGGCTTGCATAACGTGCGAGACAGATTGGTAATTTTAACGAACACATGATCAAAATAACAATGGTTAAGTATATGGAACAAAAAAAGTACAAAAACTAACAATAAAAATTTAGAGATGATGGTAAATGTTCAAGTTATTGATGTATGGAGGGCAATGTGTTGCCATCTATCGCCAATAGATATGGAATCTTCACCTGCGATGACTAACATTCACCAAGGGTTGAGCCCTCAGCTGCAGGAGGCCAGCAGGACTTATAAGTTAGATGATTCAAAAAGAAGGGTAGAGGCCAAATTTTCTTGCAACTTCAGTAAGTGGAGAGCCTGTCTCTTTTGTTCATGGACCAATTGATGCATCTGTTGAAACTCACGCTCAATAATGTCTCGTTTCTGAAACCAGGTAATGTTGGGGTCTGTGCATCTGTCTTTTAATTTAGCGATTCTTTGCTGTAACATAACCTTCAGATCGGATACATTATCGGGTAGCTGTTCTTTGCTAGCAGTCGTCTCCTCGGTGAGGGACGTCAACGGGATTCCTGTATCCATCTGGGGAAAGGCAAAACTTAAACAGACCATTAGTGCAATTTATGTGGTAAACTTATTGAATGAAGTCATCCTGCTAGGAGGCGGGCCGTAAGTATAAATGGGGTCCAGGAAGGAGGCATGGAAAAAAAAACAAAGCATCGAGAATGAAAAAATTAAAAAAAAATTAAAAAAATTAAAAAAGATTAAAATATTTAAAAAAAAGCACCCTGAAGGGTGTAGGATAAAAATAGGCTTAAAAGAAAAAATAAAAATAAAACAAAATATGATATATCTGAATTGTAACAAGGCATATTCAGATGGCAATGCAAGAAAAAGGTTCCTTGAAAAAGACAAATGAAAAAAACATTCAAAAGTGCAGACACCAGTGATTGACCTCACATAGAGTTTAAGTAACCTTTTTCAATCAGTCAAAGAAGTAGGGAAAAGCATATCGCTTTAAGACAAAGCCACCACGTGGTAAGAATTAGTTGAAGCAAGGTGTTAGTTAAATACACAAAGCATAAATTCCAGGACCGCTGCACACAAATAATGTACACCAACTCTTCTCACAATCACTCACAGTGAAAGACAGAGAGATAAAAAGAGTAATAGTTGCTGTTTTGAATAGAAAGGAATCAGAAAGTGGAGTGTATAATTTTCCTAATTTATGTCTGAAAGCTTCACCAATTCTCAGTCCAAGAATACTATAAAATCTATGATCAGCGCAAAATGCTCCCCCAAATGGCCAGTTCAAGGGAATATTTCTCGCATTTATTCCATATAATCGGATAATGGTTATTTAATATTTTGCTTTCTTGGACAAGGAAATAATGAAAAGCCTTCAGATATCACACATACCATAGAGAGATTTCAAAAATGAAGGCTTTATATTCATGAAAAAATTAAAGAAGTGAATGTCACATCAATTTAAACAGCATAACAGTTAAAGCAGAATACATTTTAAAAATGTGCAATACACAGCTTTTATTAAAAAGGGATCCCGTATAAAGTAAAATGGCATAAATAAGTCAGTTCAGGTATACATATAGAAAACATAAAATGAACATCCTCTGGGGATCGCTCATCCCTGCAGTTGATAAGAACTCCCCAGGGAAGGTATGCAGAGAAATAAATAAATAACTTGCTGACTCAGTTAGGTCATTTGTATGATATCATAAATATACACTTGAAATTAAACCAGGAGAAATATAAAATAAAAACATGTTACCTGTAATAGAAACAGAAACATCACAGCAACACATATACAGATAAATGGTTTCTGGATACTAAATGAGGAGCTGAGTGGTATGAGTAACTGAGAGCAACAAAATCAAATCGTGTTCGGATTACGCCTAGTCATTATGGGGTGGGTAATATTGATCCCTAAATCTGTGGTCACTGCGGATGGTGTTGATCCGGGTTCCATAAAGGGAATGACTGCCGTTCAGGGGGATTTTGACGGATCTGCGATTTTCTAAATCTATATGGCTGTGTCTGAAGACATTCAGCAGCATAATGACCGTATTGTTGGCAGCGATAACAGAGCACATCAGGATAGCGATCAGGGCTAGGCCAGGAACGATAGTCTCGTTGTCGCCTAGTATCTCCAAGAGGGCCCCTTGGGGGACCTCGCTGGGGTTGAGAGCGACGACCTCTTTCTTCAGAGTAATCAATTCTACGGTCTGGGCGGTAGGGCCGTGGGCCCTGATTTCGGGTGTTATTGTCATAGCGTTGATCAGCATACATAACAATAACAGGGGGAGAAGTGTTAGGAGTATTGGTATTGGTGTCAGAGCTCTTAGAGGCTCTTTTCTCTTTGAGATCTTCAGTCTGTAGCACCTCCAAGTTAGTGTGTACTGTCTTACGATGTTGGGCTTCATGTTGCTTGCTTTTAATAAGTCGTCTGCAATGATGAAGGATGTGTTCACGAATTTTAGGCCATTTTTCTAATTGGAGACCCACGGTGTTCTCTAACTTAAGTTTAATTTCTGAAGGTAAGGTTCCCTTCAGTAAATGGTAGAATACTGGGAGGGCATTATCAGAGTCAAATTTTTCCTCTGTTTCTTCCTTATAGAGGTCTTGGAGTCTGAGTAAATAGGCCTCAATAGGCTCTGAATCCATTTCCCATCTTTGGGAAGTGATAACCGAAAAGTCTTTAAGGGTCGGATACATGGTCCGGATTTCCTGGAATACTTTTGTCTGAATTTCAGTCAAAGGATTACCATCATACTGAGTATCTGTAACAAATTTTGCATAGCCCGATTGAGTAAATATGTCAGTGACACTAGCGTGTGGGGTTCTGCCCAGGAGCGCTTTTATATCGCCGACTGATAGAGTAGTCCCCAGGGTTATGTCCTGTAATTTCTTTAACCAGCGGTTACCTCCCTGTGCAATATCCGGGAGCTGTAGTATGAGGCTATTCAATTCAACAGCTGAAAGTGGGGTGTATTCCGTATGAGGGACACCACCTGACATTTTATTCAGCAGGGGAAAAAGTTTCACTGATTTAAGGAGATCAATCGAGGTGGTTGGGGGAAACTGATTCTCATACTTTTTCCAAACCTGAAGACCTTGGATTAGATAAAGGGTTGTTTTCTGATCCCAATGGGGGTCGGGGTGGTCATAAATAAGATCTCTTACAAGTGAAAGCTTGTCTGATCGTAAAGATCCTTCACGTGGGAAGAGGGCGGACTGGGGCTGGAGCGCCTCAGACCATCCTGCAAGGTTATCAACCCATGGTTGGACATAATGCCATGAATTCTCATGCAAAGCCACATATTGGGCAGGTGTGTTAGGTGGACCAGATAGGATGGGTTCTGTACTGATATTCAGTCTTGTAGGGTGTTGGGGACTGTCAATGACTGCAAGGCAGCGGCTAGATCCTTCATCAGTAAGATAACTGTGAGGATCGCGCTGTCTAGTATGATGAGAAATAGCATCATGTTGTTGGGGTATCTGGGGTATTTCGGATTTTGATGTAGCAGATGCAATAGTGTCAGGGGGTGCCAACATGGATTTACGTAGGGAACGAAGTCCTTCTGAAACGTATACGAGATCATCTCCTATAGTGGCTAAGGTGAGGCCGGGTGACGGTAGACAGCCTGCACCTGAAGGGACTGGCGTGTCAAGGGGGAGGGGCTTGGGTAGGTCAAGGTGAGAAGAATCTCCTTCCATCGAGGAGGAGAAACTTAGTATCGGGGGGGGTTCGTTTCGAATATCCATCAAATCTGTTTTAATTGGAAGTTGTTGTTTTAAAACTTCCCATGCTTCTTCTAATGGGGAAGATATTACTTTTGGTAGATCCCCAGTACCTGGTTTGGCTGGAAGTATGAGAGGACGGCGGAGAAGAGCCAGATCCTCTGCTAATTGGGGAATTTTTCCCTTGGGGTGTGCGCCCAATTGCTCCCATCTAGGAGGAGTAGAACACTCAGGTTCTAGAGTAGGCATGGAAGAGTTCACTGGAACCGGGGGTGCTTTAAGGAAACCCCGATCATAGAGTTCCTGACAAATAGTCCGTGCCTGTGTAGCAGGACTACATGGAATGAAACCCATTTGTCGTAATTGGGACAGGATAGACTGTAGGGGTTCAGCGGGCAAGGGACCAGTTTGGACAGAGGAGTCAAAATGTAGTGGTGGAGGTGATGTTTGAGTTGTGTGCCCCATATATGGGTAGGTAGTCGTTTGGGTGGTCATGTGTGAGGTCAATCCTGATCCTAGCCCAGGATAGATGGAGGTTTGGGCAGCCACGTCAATTTGACTGTTAGTAGGGTGCTGGATGGTGGCCAGAACCGATGGGTTCGGGACACAAGGATATTGCTCAATAATGGGTGGGGGTATCTCAATCTCATAGCCTCCAATAGTACGATATACATGAGGCGGTGGTGGGGTTAGCGTCTGGGTTGTTACTTGCATCGTTGGAGCGGAGGTAACAGTGGGTAATTGGGCCGAAGTCAGGGCTACTGGTTGGGCCACTGGGATTGTTGAAGGGGTTAAAGGCGTCTGAGTTTGTACTGACCCCTGAGATATTGGAATTGGGTCCTTTGGTGATGAGGGAAGAGATAGATCAACTACCCCGGCAATGTGTACGGTAGTAGGTGGGTCAAATATCATAGGAGCGGGAGGTACCGCAGGCAGCGAGGGTATCACTGTCTGAGATCCTTGAGATAAGGGGGTCTGTGTCTGAGATCCCTGAGAAATCTGTAGCTGAGGTTTATCACAATATCCTGGGGGTATTGGTGTATATCCCACTGCACATGGTAGAAGCTTGGTAGTACCTGCAGCGGTAGCAGCATCATAGGGTGGTGGGGCAGTAGGTGTTATTGCCTCTTGGTAAGGGGCTTGATCGCAATCAGACTTCGCTAGGGCTCTGTCATGCTGGTTTTGTGCAATAAGTATAAATTTATTAATAGCAGCTAAATGCTTATCCCTAGATTTTCCTGTTTTGTTGGATTCATTATAGCAGACCAAGGCTTGGAGCTTACCCTGATCGAATGAGCCCTTTGGTGGCCAATCCAATCCCGGGTCTTTAGCAGACCAAACGGTATGCCAGGTTTGACATAAACGGGAAAGTTCTTTTCTATCAGCGGGGAAAAAGTTGAGAACTCTTTCCAGGGGGCTAGTGGAGGACTGAGTGGACATAATGGAATTAAAAATAAGGGGAAAACAATCCACATAGGTGTGCAGTGTAAAATGGCAAAAGAAATCTCAAGTTGGATCCTAGTTCAAAGAATCATAATACGTGCCTCTATAAATATATATAAAAAAAATGTGCAAAGGGAAATTATTTAAACGAAAACATGCATCATGCGTACAGAAAACACCTTTATACTCACGCGTCTTCAAGAGCGTCCCAGAAATGGAACCTAAAATATAAATTACTAATTGGCGGAAAGCTCAATGCTTTTGCCGCAGGTTATATTAACAAAGAAATGATAGCCTTGAACATGAGAATAGTGCAAGAGTCAGTTGTGTCACTTACTATATATATCCTACTCTAAAAATACTGCCCTCCAGAGTATGCTTCTATAGAAATTGACCATGGGATAACACTCGCCATGAATTTTGACATGGGATAACACTCGCCATGTGATGGGACTACACTCGCCTGGGATCGCACATGGGATAACACTCGCCATGAATTTGGATATGGGATAACACTCGCCATATTGAAAACCCCAAAAGTGGGGGAAGCAAAAACTCCAAAAAAAAGATTTTAGCAAACAGCGAAAATAAGTTCTCTAAAATTAAAGGGCAGCGATCTAATTGGTTTTCGCCGGTTAGAAATATGGGAATACACTCGCCATATATGGGAATACACTCGCCATTTTGTCGCTAACCCCCAATAGATGCTTAAATATTCGTCTAGAAGAGAACAAAAATTTAGGGCCCCAGTCAACCTGTCTAAATTTGCAACTAAAGGATTTTAGACGTCTCTGTATATCCCCAGCGCGCATCTGTACCGGTAACTTCTATATGGGCAATAGTCCAATTCAGTGAATGCAGGCCATTCCGAAAATAGAATGGGGTTCTGCTTAAAATCTAATAATTGCGATACCGTCATCCACCTTCGATGGATGTAAGCCCCAGGCATCGATATCAAACCCAATAGTTATAGCGTGACACTGGTATATAAGAAAGTATAGTATGTTCCAGGGAAAAGCCCCTGAAAATTACTATAGAAGTGGTAGAAAAATAGAGAGAAAAACGAAATATTCCAAGGCAAAACAAAACAAATGTAAGCTCTTCGGGGAAGGCACAGTCACAAAAAAGTCATTAGTTGGAACACATTAGCCAGAACTAAAAATGCCAAAGACATCACTTGTCATGCAGCAATGGAAAATAGAATTTTCCATCCAACAAGCCAGTGAAAGGAAACACCGATTTCAACAAAAGGCAAGAAAATGTATATTAACAAAGACATATTAAATATAAGAGAAGCATATAAATCAATAAATTTTGAAACAGGACACCAGAATCGTGGTGTAAAGATGACAAGCTCATACCCATAAATATACACTCAGAAAAGGGACATAGTAAATAAAATAAACCCGAATGCAATGGCAGGAAGCTTTTGTGGCTAAACAGGTGAAGGGAAAAAAACAAATTAAAGCATGTGATTCTTACATCAAGAACTTCTAATGATTCGGCATAAAACATACATACTAGTCAGTGACTGAAATGTTATGTCTAAATGATGACAAACAGAACAGCTGCAGCATTAGAAGGAAAGAGAAGGTTGGGTTATAAAGAACCAACAGGAAATAACTGAAGAAGTTAAGCAACGCTGTATTCTCCTGGTACGCAGCCATCATCTTCTCAACCGGAAAGGTAAAACATATTTTATATGCATATCTGTTAAGGTAAAAGCAAAGAAATGCTGCTATATAGTACATAATAGTTCTACTATCATATAAGTTATACAAGGGGTTATCTAACTGTTAATGTAACAATAATCCATTGTAATTTCATGTGACTTTCTGTGTTGCATCCTAGTTCATATCAAACTTGTTATAAAGACTTACACAATTTAACTCTTTATAGAACCATATTATTTAAAAGCGATTGTCATTCTCAGGACGTGGAAATATTCATCCGGAAACATTATAACATAAGTCATTACTGCAAGTGTTTAAAATAAGCCAGTGCAGGCTGTATGCACTCGGAGGACGAAAACCACAACGCAAACGAGGAAGTGCAGTATTTCCTGTAGATAACGTTATAATATAGTCAGGCTCACCGATGATTAAAAAGTATTAAAAAGCATCCTGAAAAAACTAACACGATAGTACGGTGCAGGGGCTGTAGCTTATATTTCTTTTAAACGAGTACGCCATTAAAACAGAGCACAAGAAACCAAAACTATATGAGTATCGGAGATCAAAAGCATATGAGAATATTATCTAAAGGGTGTATAAGATCCCCTCATATCTAGGGCAGTATAATACAAACAGATAGGAAAATAAATGACAAACCTTAAGCATTATTAATTGAAAGTATAACATTGTCCCAAAACAAATTGTGAATTAAAAGGGTGTGATAACAGCTACTAGGACAAGTACAAATTTAAAATTACAACTGAAAATTAAAAAGGAATACATTTCACAGTAGCAACTATACAGGAGCAATTAACAAGGACAAGGCAATAGAATAGCGACTATGAAATAACATTAGTTATATTTTATTTGACACCCAGTGGATTAAACACGCAAAAGCAATAAAAAAGTGAGTAATGCAAACCGGAAGATGGCCATATACTATGATAGCCAGCCATAAATTATAGTATAAAGTACTGACAGTACATGAAGGAGAAGAGCATGCTTCTGAAGTCCAGATAGCTTAGAAAAACAAGTCACAGAGACAGGGGACAGGAGAATGCTGTATAATGGACAAGAGACCTTTTGCAAGGAGAAAGTATAGGTGGAAGTGAGATAAGTTTAACAGTCTTACAGCCAAAGCTGTGACAGGAGTGAGGGGGTACAGAAAAAGTGACAAATTCACTCTGAGAAGCAGTAACAACGGCAGCTTACTGTCAGGATCGGTGCAGGACTTTTAGGACTTTTAGCAAAGACAAAATACAAAGGTAGAAGACTTAGAGCGTAGTAATAGTTGCATATATAGTGAGTATGACAGAAAGGTGTCGAAAGTGGCAGAGACGGGATTAATGCAGAGAAAAGTAAACCCGGAAGTGTAGCTAAAAGTGGCTACGGGGAAACTATGCACTTATATTCAAAGTCAGATAAATTATCTGTGGTTTCCTGTAGTTTCCGGTAGCTATAGAATTATTTAGAGTCAGATCAAGACTAGCAATCATTTGGAAAAAGCACATAAGTTATTGTTCTGTCCGTTTCCAGCTGTACGGCCCTTGTACTGAAATGCTTTTACAGCTCTGAATATGGTTCCTTAATAAGGCTGTGTTATAAAAACAGTTTTAGTTACTAATAGAAACTTGCATGTTCCTGTTTGACAGAAAGGGTGTTGCAAAGCAGGTTAGAAAAGCAAATTAAAACGTGTCATTCTTTCATCATAAACTTCAAGTTTACAGTATATAACATATTGAATCAAGCAGTCCAAATACAATGCTTAATGATGACGAACAGAACAGGCTTAGCATTTGAGGGAAGGGGGGGTGAAAAGTTACCGTTCTATCCATAGGCAGAAAACACATATCTGTGAATAAGATTCCGTTTCAGCATGGCTAGGAAGTCAGCACAGTCTGAGGAAACATTGTGGTTAAGATATATACGGGTTTACAGAAAATTGTTAAAAGGATTTAATGTTGATGCAGATGTTAAAGGAAAAGGAAAATAAAAACCAGAAGGGAAGTGTGCTTCCTGTGCTTAATTTGAGTTTAGTGCTCACTGCAAGCATCGGACATTACGGCTACTGAAAATAGGACTAAACAGCACAGGGCTTGGACCAGCAAGCTGGGAGGCTGAAAGGCACTGCAGTCCATTCCCTCGGGATTCTTTTTTCATATAATAAGTCAGTCCAATCCAGAAGTTGAAATTCTAACCAATAGGTTTTTTTTTTAATTTGGATGTTGAAGGAAAAAAAGGGGACAACTCCTATTCAGCCAAGGGTCCACTAGAAAGCCAGATTAACACTTAAAGTAGGAAGTCAGGTTCATTATATGGCTCTTCTAAGTCAGAGGATCCTGATATAGTCTTTGTTAGTTGTAAATCCTTTATATTGTAGGAGTTGTGCTCCTTGAGCATTCCATCACAAATTTCCTACTTTGGTAGAGGATTTTCTCCCCAGTGGAACTCTGTGATAGATCTCTTTATCCTTGGAGATGAGGTTGAGACTAGAGAATGACATAGGGACAAAGTTTGACCCCACTCCTGAATGTTTTACGTTTTTATATATTATGTAGGGCCTTTTGTAGGCCTATAACCAATATATCCAAAGAAAAACCTTACACCTCCACCCCCCACCCCCGATATTCAAAACTATTTAACCAGCCATGAACAGCTCCTGGCCGGTTAAATAGGGTTTAAGTGCCTAACCACGGATATTCATTGGGAGATAGCCAGTTATCTTGCTTAAATAGCAAGCCTATCTTTGACCACTAAAAGTTAACCGGTTAGCACTGAATATCAGTATAGCCAGTTAAGTTTTTAGCGGCCAATAAAAAATCAGATTCATCGTAAATAGCCTGGCATTGAATATCCTAGGTCGACGCCGATCACAGCACTTATGCGGGCTGCCTCCAACGGCCTGAATATCGGGCCCCACATGTATATTTTAAAATTTTAATCAAAATACTACTATGATTTTAATCCATGGACAAATAATAAGTCAACAATCTCAGGATTCAGTCTAGTTATCCTTTCTAGAGAATGACACGGGGGTTTGTCCCCATCCCCACTTCATCTCTGCAGATTTAAACTCCATCTCCCACCCCGTCCCCATGGTAATTCTGTTAAAATATTACCATTAACATGGATTGACTGCTGTTTACCGTGTGTCCCCATACAGATGTCATTCTTTAGTTGGGACCCTCCTCGGTCCCTTCTGGTTCCTCCAGATGGATATCTTTCTTGCTTGTTTCTACTCCTGTGAAGGTGAAGGCAGTGTCGATACTCTGGTGCCTACTCAAGCTTCACCTGGAATCAGTGCATCAACTTTCTGGGTTCTGATATTGTTTTCCACTCCTTCTTTTCCCTTATGCACTGTCTGTGTTAGTCAGTCCCAACTCCCCCCTTACTTAATAGTGCAGTGGCCAGCGGAGCAAAGAGCCAATTTCCTTCGTAAAGGTTGTCTTCTTCTGCTATTGATAGGCATGGTCTGTTTTGGAGAGTTTTTCAATCAGGCTGAACAGGTAATATTGCTGGTAGGTCTCTGCCCAAGCTGCTGTTAGTAGGCAGAATCTATGTCCCCTCTACAGTGGTTACAACGTTTACATCAAGAAGTGTGCATTGTGTGCTTGCAGAAGACATTTTGATTGTCTCCTTATATATAGTATTGTGTCCAGTTCAGGAATTTGCATCTCAAAAGCATATAGGGGCCTGTTTAGTAAAACACATTATCATTGCACCTTCTCACATATTTTTAATACGTGTTAATATCCTGTAGCAAATGAAGATTTAAGAAAGGATGCAAAACCCTGAGTGAATTCTAGTAGTGGTAGCATATGTAAATTACTGACCAAGGTAACACTTGTTATTCATTCCCTCTTCCCCTGGCCCGCAATTGTCATCTAGTGCTCTGCCAAGAAAGTACCCAACCTCTATTCTTTCCACACGTGGCAAAGAAGACTGTCAAATCAGCCAGTGCTAATTTGAATTTTCACACTGTGAGGGCAGAGCAACTGGAAAGCACTCTTGCCCTTGAGGATCTGAGCAAGCTATTTAAGAGTAATGTAAACAGAGGAAAAATATTTTTACTTTAAAATTTACCTGGCTCTTGATGTCTGGGAGCTTGGGGGTGCTAAGGAGAAGTCTAGGAGTTGGCCACATGTTGGGGCAGACCCAATGCAAGTGTTGCATTCCTGTGATGAATCGGGCCAACCCGAAGATAAAGCAGGCAGGCAGAGCATCTGGGAAAGCCCCTGGCTTCCCTGAGGCCTGCTGTGGAGCTGGGAGGCTTCCAATTGGCTCCGTGATGTTACAATGCACAAAGACGTCATCAGTCGCGCATTTGAGATGGGGGAAGTTGGCCTGATGAGCTCTGAAGTTAATTCAGAGCATTTATAGCCCCGAACCACCAATTAAAATTATTAAAAATATAAAAATATGTGGGCAAGTTTAGGGAAAGCCCTAAACTGAAGGGTAATGTTTGAAATTGCAATGAGCACAATTGTGCAATAGTGTGGGAACAAGAGCCTGCAATTTATGCAAATTTGTGCCCTGTTGGCTGCTGGAAGCAGAAGGGGGGCTGTTGAGAAATGCCCACCTACTGGCTTCAACCCTTACAATGGGCTAGATAGGCTCACCCAAGGAGGGTTAATAAACCTGGGCTCACCCCGTCCCCTGCTGTTCTCAGTGTAACCCTCCTTATTGCTTACCCCCGAGTTGCAGCCCACGTCCAGTGCAAGCAGTGGCGGGGCTCGCAGACAACTTGATGTTGGTGCTGGGAAAAGGCTTCAGAGCAGCACATGTGGCAACAGATTTAGACGAGCTGGCGGTGGGTGGAAACGGTAATAACATGGGAAGTTCCTGAACGGAGCCGCCCCAGGGTCAGGGTGAAATGTCGGCGGTAGAAAATCATCCTCCGGATCTGGGTCTTCACTGGTCTCAGCTGACTGTACGGAAGTACTGCTCAAAAGTGCAGCCATTGCTGCACTCGCCACTGTTTCCTTGGAAACCTTACACACAGTATTTCTGTTCCATGGAAGCAATATTCCTCCTTCCGCTCGAGCCCTGTTACCACCTAGTACGCATGCGCCATTAAGATGCCTTACAGACTACTGACCTAAAATATTAATGTACAGATATTTAAAACAGTATTGTGAATGTTTTACTTTTGTTCTCTTATTAAAGTTCTTACCAGCGAAATAAACCAGTGCGGGTGATGTTATAAGTATTGTAGAATTTCCAAGTTACCCAGTTCGGGAAGACTTTTTTTGGCCAGTCCTAGAAACAGAGAAAAACGAAGACAGGTAAAGACCATATTGTGTGTGTGTGAGACAGAGGGGTAGGGGCGGGAGTGGCGATTTTGGAGGGAGTGTTTCGTGTCAGGCAGTGTGTAGCTGTTTCTGGTTTTTTGCTGACACCGGTATCTGTGGAGGGAGGTTGTGGTCCGCGTCAGTAGTGTTTTGGGAGGGCGGCAGCTTCGAGCCTTTTCTGTTAGCTATCAAATATGCGCGCACCAGTTTGTGGTTGGGGGAGACGGGGGTTATATCAGCTGTGAGTGGGTTTGGTTTTCATTGGTTGCTTGTCATAATGGGGCCTGATCTACGGAGCCTAGCAGACCAACTCCGAAGGAGCCACGGTCTGAGGCATAAACGGTCTTTTGCATAAACATTTATGTAGCCATATTTACATGTTGATATTTTAGACGTTTAAAATTCTAAAATGGATGCATCTGCTGCACGCAACTCATGCAGAAATATCAGATTCTCCATGTATTTTACAACAGGTTTTTACAGTGGCAGATCCTGTTCTAAAATACTAGTGGAATTTTGATGTGTCTGAACGTGGATGTCTCAGTTCTGATTTGTACATCCTTTCTAAAATTCCACTCCTTGTGTTATAGTTAATTAGTTAATGAATTGGGGTTCTAACGACACAACTTTGTAAAGAGACCCCCATAAATAACGGAGGATTGCAAAGTTTGATATGGTCTGCAGCCTAAACCATTTGATTTAAAGACTTGAAAATGCATATTCTGAAAGTCAGGGAGAGAGGCATAGAAAAAATACAGTCAGATTTCGAAAGTGTGCACATACCCCCTTCATTCTGTAACAGGTCATGCAAATTTAAGTGCTGTCATAAATGCGCATACTTAAATTGAGGCACGTTGATACGGGTTTACGCTAGTATTCTGTAAGAACCCTTACGTGCTTAAGTGTTCTTATAGAATAGGCTTGCAGCGCCCGTGGAAATGTAGTGCCTTTCCTTTTTCTTGAGGGACTTATTACCCACCTAATCCCTTAATAAGGTTCAAAGTGGAGTAACAAAAGAAATTACTAGTACAGTAGCCAGGATTTACAGTATTATATAGTCATCACTAAAGCAAAGAGAGAGAAACCTATTATAGAAATGTAGGAAATAAATATGATTTTACCAAGTTTTGAAAATGAAAATAGCATATAGCATTAGGTATTTAACATTTCTGATGGAGGGGAATCCCAAAAGCAGATAATTACACTTCCAACTTTCTATAAATAAACCCAGCAAATGAATTAAAGGGTCCAATCCATTGGGCGATGGCCTTCTAAGGTTTTACAAATCAGACACCCCACTTTAAAAATATATTCAGGCCTGCACTGAGAGCAGCTCTTTAAACAGTGGAGAGACATGGTCAAACTTAGACTTACAATAGGTCAAACTTGATGCTGTATTCTGAATAAGCTGAATCATATGTACTAATGTAGCAGAGATGCCTAAATAAAGAGAATTGCAATAGTCAATTAGTGACAAAATTGACAGCTGGACAATAATTTTATAATGATCGGGGGAAAAGCAAGAACACACTAAGTGTAATTATATAAGTTTAAAGAAAGCTTTCCAGACCAAACTATTAACCTGAGACTTCATCGTCAGTGAGGAGTCCAAAATCATTCCCAGGACCTGTTATAGAATTGCCTCCTATAATGCAGAATTGTGAATCATTTTTTCAGTAGATGAAAGGTGTAGAACAGGGGTGGGCAGCCTTTGGTATGCATGCATGTGATGGCATCTAAATACTTTTTTGTTCTCATATACTACACCCTCTGTAATGCAGGATTTCATCAATTGATTGGTGGAAGAGTCCAGATTTAAGTACTGCATTCAAAGGCATCAGGTTTTGTCAGGAATGCTTCCCCTCAGAAGCCACAGGTGGTGTAAGATTTTGACAGCCTTGCCCCCCCCCCCCCATCACACCCTACTGCATACTAATCTTTACTGAGGAGAGAACAGGTCCATGCTTTCAAGCTGGAGAACAGCAGACTCAGAAGCAACAAAAGGAAGAATATTTCCACAGAAACATCTTTGTAATAGGGATGATGGAGAAACTGGTGAAAAAATTCAAGTGACAAGCACAGAATAGTCTTAGTTATAAGGAAGAGAATATAAAACAGAACATGAATTAGAGTCCGTGATGCTTGTAAATCATGTACAGACACAAACTAAATGCTTACTGTACAAATTATAATTATGCTTTTATATGATGGGTAAGTATTGTCCAAATCAGTTCTAAATATTTATGGAGGACAAAACATGTGTCTTGCTATAGTGTCTTTGTTTCAATCCTTTGCTGTTATCATACTTAGCTAGTTATATGACACTGCCACAATGTTACAGGAAAGACCAGTCAGTCTGACTGGCTACAAACCATCCGCCATTACCCTGCTCCATGGGCGGAACTGGCTACCGAGAGCATCATTTTCACAGTTCCATCTGAGGATGTGCGCCCCATAGAGAATCCTGCGGTTCTGCTCTCTTTCTGGGATAAAGTAATGAGAGCCATTTGTGAACTGGCTGCGACTCCAGCACCTCTACAGCATCAGGAGAGGATTGTAGCTGACGTTCAGATATCTGCTGGTAAGTGTAGTGCGTTTGTTAAACACCCAGAGGAATAATAGTTTGGAGATGTGTAGAACCATTCATCCAAACAGTATTCTAATTCTCTAGATAATGAAAATGTACTTTATTCTCGGGAGGGTATTTTTAAAGGGATTTGAGTGTACAGATCAAAATGTTAAATGCTCAGCTAGACTAATATAAAATTGTCCAGCGATATATGCAAATAAAAAGTACATGCACAGAAGCATAGTGCCCGCTTTCATACTAAATATACACAGGTATTCCTGGGGCGCAGAGTGACAGTGTGAGTGGGATTGGTGCTTATGCACATATTGGACTAGATTGTATAAATGATGCCTAAAAAGTCTGCGCTGAAAAAATAGCACTTAGCACTATCTATAAACTGTGCTTAAAGTTAAGCACAGTTTATAGAATAGCATTTAATGCTGGGAACCAGGATTATATTTAGGTGTGACCATTTACACCAATAAAAACCTGTTGTAAATCCTCGTTAGTAAATTAGGCATGGATCCCCCTAATTCCATAACAATGTGTAGAAATTGCAGGAATGCCCTCAAATATGGCCATGCCCCATCTGCATACTAGAATTTATGCACACCTCTTTATAGAATATGCCTAAAAAGATGCACTCGTAAATTTTGATTAATGCCAATTAGTGCCAGTAGTTGATTATTGCCTATTATCAACATGATTGGCTCATTATTCAGTTAAGTTGCACATGCAAATCGAGCGTACTCCCCAAATTTACGCATGCAACTCAGTGCCGTACATAGAATCCAGGGGACTGGGGGAAGTTCTATAAATGGTGCTGAAAATTAGGTACTGATAAAATGTGGCACTCTGCTTTATTCTATAATGGGAGCTCCACGGAGGATCACTCTTTAGTGCTGAATTCTGTGCTGAACTTTGGGCATGAGGACTTAAGCCAGCTGAAACCTGGTGTAAATCCTGATGCACAAGTTGGATGCGGATCCCTACTAACTCTGTGCGCATCTTTTGTGAATGCCCTTGACCTGCCCATGCTCCTCCCATGGCCATGATCCAATTTAGGTATCCATTGTTACAGAATAGTCTGCAGCCACGTTCCAATTAAGTACTTGTTATCTCCAAAAATCATTGGAGCCCATTAGCTAATTATTTTGGGTGCTGATCTGGGATGTGCGCCCAAGTTTGAGCGACCTTTATAGAATCCGTGGAACTATGCACATATATGTCTATTCTTCCTGGCACTTACACAAATACAATTATTCTTGCTATTGGAACCTACTTTCGATGGTTTGGGTAACTAAAAGGTCTTCATTCTCCCTAATATTGGCTTCAAATAGACCTTGCATAGGATGACTTGCTAAGTGTTTGCATCTTCTGTTTACTCGTGTCAATCAGCGTGTAGTTTTGCATTTACTATTTGTAGGGTGGATGCATTCAGGATACCCTATCATGTGTCACTTGGAGTCTGTAAATGAAATGCTGGACTTGACATGTATAAAAGCCAAAGGGACCTGGGGTGTTATTCATGAACTGGGCCACAATCAACAGAAAGATGGATGGGAGATTCGTCCTCACACAACTGAGGCTACCTGCAACCTCTGGTCAGTGTATGTCCATGAAGAGGTGCTAGGGATTCCCAGACAAAAAGCCCATGAGCAATTACTTCCAGAACGGAGAGTCAACAGAATTAAAAAGCATATGAAAAATGGTGGAAAGCTGGAAAAATGGGAGGTGTGGACATGTCTGGAGACTTACTTGCAGGTAACCTGAGAATTGATTGATTAATGTAAAAAATGTTTTTTTCTGGGGGATGGGGGATAACCTGAAATAGCAGGCTGACAGAACTGCATATACTTCGACTTGTGGTCTATCAATCTACCTGTTCGTCTTGTGTGTGTGTGTATGTATATATATATATATATATATATATATATATATATATATATATATATAATTTGTTTGTATGTATATACATATACACACAGGAAAATTTAAGTGTCTAAGAATGCATATTCTGTAATCACTCATTGATGATTTAGTGCTAGAGATGCCTATAGTGTAGTGTACTTTGGAAACAGAAAGTGAAAGTGCCTTGTTGCTTTGAAGCTTTTACTATATGAAACGTGGGGTAAGGAATAATGTATTGTAGAGGAATATATTCGAGTTATTTCCCGAGTTCTCCATGTCATCACTGTGACCCCTGACGCAGGTGCTAGTCACCGAAACACGGCCCGTGTCAGGTCTTATTCATTAAAAAACTGTGTTCCATTTTTAAAGGCCCATGGTGCTGTTTTTTTTTGTTTGGACTTTAGTTTGTACTTTGTTCCCTCTCTTTTGCTATATATAGTGTAGTTGCTGCCATTATGGATTTCCGATCTGAAAGTAGTCTTCAGCAAATATAATTCTTTGCAGTGATCTTAGTCTTTTGAGGTACATTGATAATATTCTTTTTGTGGCAAGCTGCTGAGAATTACTTTGCTTAGCACTGTCCTTGGACAAATTTTGCAATCTCACAAATTATAAATATGGTATTCTTTCAGTTGCAGGAAGGTTTTGGCTGGAAGCCCTTTATTCAGCTCTTTTCAGACTATCAGAAGATGACCAAGATCAGTAAAGACAACACTGATAAGATGAACCTCTGGGCAAAACTGTTTTCTGAGCACGTGAAGAGGAACCTGGCTCCATTCTTTCAGGCATGGGGCTGGCCAATCAAGGATAAAGTGTCCCAAGAGCTTTCCTCATTCCCAGAGTGGAAGGAAAATCCAATGAAAGAGTACATGCCTGCATAGTTTGTGTGCCAGAAAAATACAAAGTAACACTGGGAGATGTAGGAGAAAGTGAGAAATATGCTTGGGTATTTGTCAGCAGCAGGTGCTCACATACACAAACATTACATTACAAATGCAACTGTATTCTGGATTATTTGTAATTTCTTAATTCGTCTTTTTTGACATCCTATAAGGCTCATTTTCAAAGCACTTAGCCTCCCAAAGTTCCATAGAAACCTATGGAACTTAGCCTCCCAAAGTGCTTTGAAAATATGCCTCATTGTCTATTATTGTAAGTCTCACATCAAGCCATGGTAACTGCAAATTTTACTGTGGTTTAATAAAAGGGTCCCTCATCTATATCTTTTGTGACAAAAAACAGAGCCAAGAGTCCTTAAGGTCCTTGTCACAGGCTCAGAATCTCTTAACAGGCGTTTTGGAAGAAACTGTTAGGGCATCCACATTGCACTCTTTTGTTTGAGTGCTCCAGGGTAGCTATAGAGTAGCACTGGAACCTGAGAGAAGAGATCCCTGCCCCTCAGAAGGTATGTCTCTTTAAAGAGAGGGGGAGGAGAAAATGGTAAGAGCTCTTGAGGTGAGCTACCAGATCTTTATTAAGGAAACACCCTCAGCTCCATGAATAATGAAGTGAAAGCTCTGCCCTTATCTTTTCTTATTTTAGGGGCCCTTTTACCAAGATATGGTGAAAGGAGTCCTGTGCTAACAGTGGCAGCCATTTTTGCTGCATGCCAGGGCCCCTTTTACTGCAGTGGGTGAAAATAATGAAAAAAATGGCTATACGGTAAGTTCGCACTTGCCACCAGGGGTGTAGCCAGATGACATTTCTTTTGGGGGGGGCCCAGAGTTAACATGGGGGGGGGGCACTAGGCATATAGGTGTGAGTATTCTCTATAAGGAGTACAACACAGGAGAAATAAAAATTCATTCTCTACCGTAGGAGGCAAACTGCAAGCTTACTTTCTATCCCAAAATAAAACCCACAAATAAATTATCTGGATACCCATGAAATGTTAAAACTTTGTGGGACTAGTGTCTTCAGCCACAGTGTTTAAATATATTCTGCAAAGACACGCCGTGTTAATTAGGTGGGTATTTACCGAATAGCAATTAGACAACATACTGGCATATACGTGTGTAAGTGGACACATACTCATCATCTACACGTTAATATTCCGAACATTTACACCTGTTACAAAAATAAAGCACCTCTTGCCCAACTGGGTCCCTCAATCTCAGTGCAAGTAAATCAGGGGAAGGGTGGGGGAATACAACAGAGCCGATCAACATTACTCCACACCCTTTAGCACTAATACCAATAAAGCATGCATATAGGGAAATAGACTGGATCTGTATCCAGATTTTATCTATCACCTTAAATCAGGCTTCAATAAAGAATCAGGCTTTTAAGCAGTCAGCCACACCCTCGGATCTGAATAGTAGTAATTAGTTCTAAATCATGATCATTGTGATATTTGGAGGGGCTGGTTATAGGGACTCCCTGTATTCATGCAGAGATGTTTTCACCTAGTAAAGAGCCACCAAAACAGACATTATGTTATTAGAATCAGGTGCTCAATAATCAGATTTACTACTTATAGGTACAATTTATTTTAAAAACATTAATTAGGTTGAAAGCTGGGAGCATTTGGCATATTATTTTTTCTGCGTGTATATCCAAAGAGAAAGATGGTAATGGGAGCTTGCTCCTTTTATTTTGTGGAATTCAGTGGTATATTATGTAAATGCACTTTTTTTTTTTATTACTACTACTACACAGAGAGGTATTAAATAATGAGGGAAGGGCTTCCTACATGCAGAAGTGCTGCCCAGATGCAGTCTAAATGTGCCAACATTGCCCAGTTAGTTCATCACACTATTAGCTGTCAAGTTCATATAAAGTTAATTATGTTCAGTGGAAAATAAATCTGTTGGCTCAGGCTACTTGCTATGTGAATATTCCATCACTGTTTCATTATTTCTGCCAAGTATTATATATTATGGGCATTTGCTTTAAACTTTTGATTGTTTTAATTCGTTTATCCAGATCTTACATTGCTTTTTAAACCAAAAGTCAAATCGTAATGATGGCTGAACAGTTAGATATCAACTGTGTTGTTCTGAGGATTTGAAGGCAACGAAACAGTGTGACAAGGCGGTGGCCGTAGCTAGAAGGTTGTTAGGCTGTATAGAGAGAGGTGTGACCAGCAGAAGAAAGGGGGTGTTGATGCCCCTGTATAAGTCGTTGGTGAGGCCCCACCTGGAGTATTGTGTTCAGTTTTGGAGGCCGTATCTTGTTAAGGATGTAAAAAGAATTGAAGTGGTGCAAAGAAAAGCTACAAGAATGGTATGGGATTTGCGTTACAAGACGTATGAGGAGAGACTTGCTGACCTGAACATGTATACCCTGGAGGAAAGGAGAAACAGGGGTGATATGATACAGACGTTCAAATATTTGAAAGGTATTAATCAGCAAACGAACCTTTTCCGGAGATACGAAGGCGGTAGAACGAGAGGACATGAAATGAGATTGAAGGGTGGCAGACTCAAGAAAAATGTCAGGAAGTATTTTTTCACGGAGAGAGTGGTGGATGCTTGGAATGCCCTCCCGCGGGAGGTGGTGGAGATGAAAACGGTAACAGAATTCAAACATGCATGGGATAAACATAAAGGAATCCTGTTCAGAAGACATTGATCCTCAGGAGCTTAGCCGAGATTGGATAACAGAGCCGGTAGTGGGAGGCGGGGATAGTGCCGGGCAGACTTATACGGTCTGTGCCAGAGCCAATGGTGGGAGGCGGGGATATTGCTGGGCAGACTTGTACGGTCTGTGCCCTGAAAAAGACAAGTACAAATCAAGGTAAGGTATACACAAAAAGTGGCACATTTCTTGGGCAGACTAGATGGACCGTTCAGGTCTTTTTCTGCTGTCATCTACTATGTTACTATGACTTTACTTGTTTTGGATTGCTTTGGGTCCTACTGATCTGTACATCTGCTGTCTAGAATTTTGGAAGATGGAAATGAGAAAATAAAAATTAAGTTTTGAATGTACTCTGTAGAAGTTGTTTACTTTTGCAACATGTGTATGGATGACTGTCCTGGTGTGTGTATGTGATAACGTTTGAATAACTGTCTATACATATGGCTATGATTTCTGAACATGCAGCATCTTTAAAGGACATAATTTTAAATGCCCAGTTGAATATATGTGCTAATCTCAAACATGTTTCAGACATATCCATCTACTTGCTCCCATGATTTTACTGAATTATGGCTCACTGTATTTTCAAATGTAAGCCACATTGAACCCAAGTTTGCATGGGATAATGTGGGATATAAATATTTTTTTAAAAGCCTTTATCCTCCATCTTTTAAGGTACTGCCTATCCAACTGAATGGTGATGTCACAAGGAAAGCAAGTGTGGTCCAGTGAAGACTAACTCAAAATAACCTGTTTCTTAGCTGGGCTCTAGTATTACCATATTTAAAATGTGACCATAGAATGGTTATGTACACTAATAAGTTAAACGATTAACTGGCTTTCTTGAAAGGATTATATAACCTTTGGATACATGTCTAGGAACATAAGCATATATTAATATCACAATTCCTCATGTACAGCTACAAAAAAACCTTTTAGGGTGGATAGTGTTTTATTATCGACCATTTAGAAGAGATAAGAGTCTTTAGTTTTGGCACAGCACGTCAGCACAAGAACAAAATATAAGAAAACCAATGGACTGCATTAAGGGCTGATAGCCCATTTGGTTATGTTTAAACAAATGAGAGATGTGCATGAAACAAAATATTTATTTTTATTTTGACTTATAAAACCGCTTATCCTTGAAATATGCTCAGAACTGAATAATCCATTTGTGTATTTAAAATGTAAATTTCTACAAAACAGATTAAATGAATGTGATTCCACCTGTCCCAATGAAAGGAGAGTTTAATTTTACTTCCATTTAATTTCAGTATATTCCATCTTTATAACACCAGGCTTCCCAAGGCAAATTACAACAACAGTTAAGATGAACCCATCAGGAAACAGGCTATCCTCACTGAAATTTAGCCATCTGTATTGTATAAAGAAGTGTAGAAAAATGAGCACAAAATACAGAGTTTATAATTGCTGTTTCCACCAGCCATAATAATTTTAAGCTGTTGATATTCTATATATGTGAAGCTTTCAAAAAAATAAAAAGCTGTCAAATAAGTTTAAAAAAATCTTTTGTCCTCTACCCTTTAAGGCACTGCCTATCCAACTGGAACAGCTTTTGACTTTTTATAGATGGACCACACATAGGCTGTCCCTTATTTGTAATAATCTTTTGCTATTGTTTTGGGTGGCTTCAGCCCAAATAATGGGCTAGGTAGGCTCATACAGTTTCCTGTTCTCAATGATCTACACCACCTTCTCTCCCTCCCACCTCCCCAGCCCAACCCAACCCAACCCAGCAGAGTAACATTTCTTTATTGGATCCAGCACCCTTCCCTCTCTCTCCAAGCAGTTTTCCTACCTTGCCTCCGTAGCGGCACCGCAGCAATTGAAGTAGGACTGCCTTGGAGCCTCGGCCTTCCCTGGAATGTACCCTGCCCTACTCTTCTCTGAAGCCAGGCGGAAGCTGGAAATGAAGTTACAGAGGAGGGCGGGGTATGCTCCAAGGATGGCCGAGGCTCTGAGGCAGTCCTACTTTAATTGCTGCGGTGCTTCAATCACTGTGGTTCCGCTGCGGAGGCGAAGTGAAAGGACCGCAGGGAGAGAGAAGGGGGGATGCTTGCATCGGGAGCATCCGTGGACAGTCGGGGCAGGGGTGCAGTGCATGGACATGCAGGCACCTGGCTGGCCACCTTTGCTGGGGGGGGGGGGCTGATTCAAGAATGCAGGGGCTGTGGCCCCCAAGCCCCCCTGTAGCTACATCACTGCTTGCCATGCGGCCATTTCGGGGGGAGCACTTACTGCCACCTGGAAATGGTACGCACTGGGGATGGAACTACTGCTGGCACCCACACTGGGCAAGCTGTAGTTCCGGGTTGCCACGCGGCAACCTGTTAGTAAAAGGGCCCCTTAATTTTGTAGGTCCTTTTCTACTTTTAAATTAGTTTTTTATTGTAAGCTGTCTTGCTGTTAATTATGAAAAGCAGTATATTAAAATCAACTATAAACTGTCTAATCCCAGAGTAGTGGGAGGAGAAATGGTAATTTCTTGATGTAAATCGCATTGAATTCTATATGAGAATATCAGCGACTAATAAGAAATAAAGTAAAGGCATAAACTCCTGTGAGATGAGTGAAAGGGTGGGGTTTGAAAGGAAGAGCCCCAACCCAGGAGCTGTGAACTGATGAACTGAGATGTCCTGACAGAAAAAAAAAAACCCTGCCATAAATATCCAGGAAGGAAAAAGAGAAATGAAGCATGACTTTGGTGACAGCTTTGGATAGATAGAACTTTAAACAGAGGTACCAACCAGAGTCTTGTTTAATTTGAGTATATTATTTGAAGAGTGGACAGTAGGCAAGGCAGGCAGGCATAATTTGACCTGAGGAGACAGGCTGCTAACAAAATGAACTGAAACCAAGTGGGGTTTTTGGTACTTTTTTTTTTCCTTTTTGTGGATTAATATAATAGCTGGGGTGGAAGATGATACTGGAAAGTTCTTGAATGCTGGGTGGTGTCCAGATAAGAGCCAGCCTTGCTGTTTTAGAAGGTTTTTAAAGGGATGTGAGAGAGCCCTATTGCCAGTATCTGTTTAGAGCTAGATGCTAATTTGAATACACTCTTGTGATTGGAAAAAGTAGGATTGCCATACTTTCGGGTTTCCCCAGACATGTCCTCCTTTCCAGATGACTGTTGGGTGTCCGTGCGGTTTTGTTAAGCCTGCCTGTTTGTCCGGGTTTCTGGGCTGGCTGGCTCATCTTACTGCCCCCCACCCCACGAGCCTCAGGGTGCCCTCCCTGAGCCTACCTTTTTTTTTTTGTTTACAAGAAGTCTTTCTTAAACCAAATATCAATACAATACAGCTTCATATTGGTTGGGTACAATGCGCTTCTGCTGTGGATAGTAGAAAAAGAATAAACACCTACCCAGCACGCTACATTTACATTGTAACTTTCCCATAGGTAACTTCTGAATTTTTATTTATTTATGTTAATTTTTTTATATTACATGTATTGATTAACTGGAACTGAACTGAACAGTTGGAATCCCTAGCCCCCCAACCCCCCGACATCCCACCCTCCCTGACCTTCCCATACCCCTGCTCTTTGACCCTATAGTCCGAATGTAACAGTTCATCTTTCGTTTGACCTGTAAAGCTTACTTTCTCAAAAAGTACTCCCATATAGACTGCCATCTGTGCAGCTGATGTTTTCTTTCGGCCATCATTTCACATATGTATGTCAACTTGTTTTCCCACTTCTTAATGGGAGGAACCCCCTTCTGCTTCCAATGTGCTGCGATTACTACTCTAGCAGCCCCCACCGCCTGCCGCAACAGAGCTTGATGATGTGGTTTTAAGCCATGCATGTCTGCAGAGAACAAGAAAAACTTGGGGGTCCACGGAACCACACACCCCACCCAACTCTGTAGCCGGTGGTGTACTGATTTCCAAAACGCCCGAATCTTCACACATCCCCACCACACATGCCCCATAGTCCCCTTATGGCCACACCCTCTCCAGCACAGGCCCAGTGTGGTCGGAAAGATGCGCTGGAGACGATCTGGCGTAAGGTACCACCGAAACAGAACCTTCAACGCATTCTCTTTAAGGGGGACATGAACAGACACACCACTCGCTGCTCTTTCTATTCTCTCCCACTCGGGTCCACCCAGAGACACTCCTAGTTCCCGCTCCCAACTGGACCTATGCTGGGTGTAGCTGGAAACCTGTGCATTGACACTTTTGTATAAGCGTCCTATCAAGCCTCTTGATGAAACAAATTTAAAACAAATCTCCTCCACTTCCAGTCTTTGCCTCTGTATTACCTGACCCACCGCCTTCGTTTTAAGGAAGTGGGTAAGTTGCTGATAGGCATATGCATCCCCCTCTCTAACTGAATATGTAGATTGCAGTGTGGCAAAAGACATCAGCGAACTGTTCTCTAACAATTGTCCCCAAGTCCTCAATCCCTCCCTATACCACCTCCTGAAAGGTCCAGCTACTGTCCCTGGCTTAAACAACGGGTTAAAGGCTATGGGTGACATCTGGGTTAGCACACAATGACCCTGGGGAAATAGACTATCCCAATAGTGGAATGTGACACATATGGACGGACACACCTCCTCACCCAGCTGCCGAAACTGCCTAGGCAGCCACATGAGGGCCCCCAACGGCGTGGACCCCAAAGAGTGTTGCTCCAGGTGCACCCATTGTCTATCAGGGTATTCTTGGTACCATTCAATGGCGGCTCTTCCCTGACTAGCCCTATAGTACCAATTAAGGTTAGGGACCCCCATCCCCCCCCTTTTCTTGTCTTGATAAAGCAGCTGACGAGCTAGTCTCGGACGCTTGCCTGCCCAGACGAAGCGCATTACTGAGTCCTGTAAGGAAGCAAGGAATCGCCTGGGCATCATCACAGGCAGGGCCTGAAATAAATAAAGCAGCCGCGGCAACACGTTCATCTTGACGATGGCTATCTGCCCGAACCAGGAAAATTCCTGATCCCCCCATTTTTCCAAATCTCCCCTTATCCTGCTAGCCAGCCCTTTATAATTAGCTACAAATAACTCTGACAAATCTGTTGTTATATTTACCCCTAAATATTTAATGCTCTTGGTTGCCCACCGAAAAGGCGCCGACGCTTTCATGGAAGAAACTACTTCTGCCGATAGTGTCACATTCAAAGCTTCTGACTTGCTCATATTAACTTTAAATCCCGACACTGCAGAATACTCCTCTATATGATTCAACAAGGTAGGGACCATAGTCACTGGGCGAGTAATATACAACAGGATATCATCTGCAAAAAGGGCCATCTTATGCGTAGTCTCTGCCACTCGGGCTCCTGAAATGCCCACATCAGACCGCACCCGGGCAGCGAAGGGCTCCATAACCATGGTGAACAATAGCGGTGAAAGCGGGCAGCCCTGTCTTGTCCCCCTATGCAATGCAAACAGAGCGGAATTACTTCCATTCACCCTGACACAAGCCTTAGGTTCCGCATAAAATGCCCGAATCCAACTTCGAAAGTGTGCACCAAAGCCCATAACCTCTAGGACCTTATACATAAAAGGCCAGTGGACTCTATCAAAGGCCTTCTCAGCATCTAAGCCAAGAAGGCACAATGGTTTCTGACTTCTTTTTGCAAAGAACATAAGGTCCAATGTACGCCGAATATTATCTATGGCCTTACGATGGGCCACAAAGCCCACTTGATCAGGGTGAATAAGAGTCGGCATGAGAGGTCCAAGTCTATTAGCTAATACCTTAGCCAGTATTTTTACGTCTGCGTTCAAAACCGAAATGGGTCGGTATAAGCCGCATTCTGCTAGATCTTTATCTGGTTTGGGCAATACCGCGATCCATGCCTCCATCATAGAGGAAGGCAGAGCACCCTCCCCTCCCACCTGGTTAAAAAGATCAGCAAGCAACGGCGCCAAGTCAGGGGCAAACTTTTTATAGAATTCATTGGGCAATCCATCCAGCCCAGGGGACTTGCTGGAGGGCAAACCTCTAATAGCCTCCTGCACCTCAAGCGGGGTAACCGGTTCCTCAAGCTGGTCCCTATGCCGACCCGCCAGAGGTGCAAGTGGGCAGTACGCCAAATAGTCCTCGATAGATTCCATAGAGGGGTGAATCTCCTGATCGTATAATGTGGTATAAAATTCCACAAAACGGTTACGAATCTGCTCGGAGGTAAACAGCACTTCGCCACTCTCATCTCTCACCTGCTTCACCATGCGGTCTACCTTCTGCCTACGTAGCTTAGTAGCAAGGAGCCGACCCGCCTTATTAGAGAACTCATACGTTCCCACTCTATGCCTGGCCCGTGTCCAACTTAGCTGCTCTGAGTAAATAGAATCTAACTTCATCCGTTCCCCACTCAGTTGTTGAAGGGTATGGGGAGATCGGTCTACTTTATGTTGGCTCTCCAATTGGCGTATCCGCTCCAGGCAACTGGCTATTTGACTCCTACGTACCCTAGCACGCTTACTGGCTACCTGCAGGAAGTAACCCCGCGAAACCGCTTTCATAGCATCCCAGACAATGGACAGGGGTGGTCCTGATTGTCTATTCAGCTCCAGGTACTCCTGCAACATAATGCGATAACCCCCCTCCACCTCTGGGTCAAGAAGCAAACTAGTGTTTAAAGTCCATCTCCTTTCTTTGGGTTCAGCCCGCAGGTTGGGCAGTGTAACCCACACCGGAGCATGGTCCGATATTGTCGCACTGCCCAATCCCGCCGCCGGTCCCCTCTCCACCAAGGCAACATCCACAAATATGTAATCTATTCGTGAATATGAGTCGTGAACCCGTGAGTGGAATGTGTAATCTTTGTCCGCCACATGTGTCAGCCACCACAAATCTAAAGTTCCCAGGGAATGTACCAAAGATTCTAAAGCAGACGCCTCCCTCTTTCCCCCTTCAGTTTTAGGATTTCCAGAACGGTCCTGGGCAGGATTCATCACTGCATTGAAGTCCCCCCCCCCCCCCCAGAATTAGGGAGCCCTTTACAAACCCTGCCAAAGAGTTCTTCACCTTAGTAAAAAATTCCACCTGCCCAGTATTGGGAGCATAGACAGATGCTATGGTTAAATCCACCTGTTGAATTTGAACATGCATAAAGATAAAACATCCACCCGGATCCCTCTTAATGTCCATTAACTGCGCCCCCACCGAAGAATGAATCAAAATAGCCACACCACAGGTTTTAGAGGCCTCTGCTGAAGCACAATATACCTCTGGGTAACCCGGGCAGGAGAGAAGCTTAACATGCCTACGACGAAGGTGTGTCTCTTGTAGAAGTACCACTTGTGGGCTATAATGCTGTATCTCTTTGTATATCTTTTGCCTTTTTTGGGGCATATTAAGGCCTTTGACATTATATGATAATACTTTCAAGTCCATACTCAACATTTAGCGCGTAGTAAGCACATGTGCAAAACAGTGAACACAAAAAAAAAACCAAACAAACTGTGAGACAGTTGATGGCACCTCGGAAGGTTAGGGTCAATGCTACTCCCCATGTCCTACCTCTGCAGTCCCTGTCCCATTGCCCTTGTCTATTCCACCCCCGCCCCCAACCCCCCCAACCCCCCTCCCTTCCCTCCTCCCCCTTGCCACACACACAACATGCATCCAGACTCCAACTTCCCCCCCTCCCCCCTCCTTCCAACCACCAGACAATGCCATCTAGCACTGAATGGGATACGAAGGATAAAGTGAGCCACCAACCCAACAAACCACCCGACCTCCCCTCCCCCACCCCACTCATACACCTTCAACTCCTTTTATTCTATATCACATATTACCAATATACCCAATACCCCTCCGCCACCTCAATAGGAATTACAGCTGGAGCAATGTCCATCTTATGGTATAGCAGACTTAACCCAAAAACAATAACACTGCACATTTATGCAAGTTCAACTATAAGCAAACCAGTTCAGGTCCCATGCTTTGATGACTTCTGCCCTACTCGCTTCCACTTCTGAAGTTTCGCTTGCGTAGCTGGAGTCAGCCCCATCGGAGGAGTCTCCGTTGCAGTTAGGCCTGCTTCATGAAGGTTGTGCCAGGCTTCCACCACTCGGCGGAACCGAAGTTGCTTGCCTCTCAACGCGAAGCACACCGCAAAAGGAAAACTCCAGCGGTAGGCGATTTTCTCCTTTTGCAAAATTTCCAGGACAGGTTTCATGGCCCGTCTCTGTGCCAGGGTGTAAGTCGAAAGGTCCTGATAGACTGAAACCCGAGCTTCATTATATTCCAACGTGGTCAATTTACGGGAATGTTGCCAGATGCGCTCTTTAAAAGGGTGCAACGCAAAGCGCACTACTATGTCTCGTGGTCGGTTTCCCATAGGTTTTCCCAACGACCGATGCGCTCGCTCAATCAGCAATTCACCCGGGGTAAGTGCTTCTCCCAGGATCCGTTCACAGAGTGCACGAATTATAGTAGGCACATCTTCTCCTCCTCCACTCTCCGGCACCCCGCGAAAGCGCAAATTATTCCGACGACCCCGATTCTCGAGATCGTCGAGTTCAGGGCCGGTCTTAGCAAGTGCGGGGCCCTATGCAGACCAATTTGGTGGGGCCTCACTCTAGCCCTGCCCCACCTAGCTCCGCCCCCACCCTAGCTCCACCCCATTGATAAGATTATTCCATTTTTAGAACTTTTTTTTATTTATGAAATTTCAAATAAAGACAAATGAAGCTAAACTTGTACAAACAAAACTGATTTAAATAATAAGTACAATGCTATCATGAAACTTCCCCTCCCCAGAAATTATTCAGTTCAAGTCCACTACAATTAGTAGTTCCAATTCTCATAACAAAGGAGAATAAAGGAAAAATATTAAGAAAAGATCCAGTACTTTCAAATTCTCCAATCACTTTCACATGGACAATACAGCAAAAGGTTACATCACTGATTTTTGTCCCCTACTTTGACCCATCCAGTTCCTGACCAGGTTGCACCTGTTTAGCTTCCTGCTTTTGCCATGTGACATACACCTTCACCACGTGGGTGGCCCCACATAGAGAGGGCATAACTTGCCATTTATCTAATATGAGATAGATACCTCCACCAGGCATTTGCCTCTAGAAAGGTGGGAGAGAGGAAAAGAGACTGACCCCATTCATATATTATATATTATATATTATCCAATTGGGTTGGGGTCTTTGTCTCTATTGGGCTGTTGAGATAATTTCATGCCCTCCAATCACTTTCACATGGACAATACAGCAAAAGGTTACATCACTGATTTTGGTCCCCTACTTTGACCCATCCAGTTCCTGACCAGGGTTGCACCTGCTTAGCTTCCTGCTTTTGCCATGTGACATACACCTTCACCATGTCCCCACATAGGGAGGGCATAACTTGCCATTTATCTAATCTGGGATACACACCTCCACCAGGCATTTGCCTCCAGAAAGGTGGGAGAGAGAGAAAGAGACTGACCCCATTCATATATTATATATTATCCAATTGGGTTGGGGTCTTTCTCTCTATTGGGCTGTTGAGATAATATCATGCCCTCCAATCACTTTCACATGGACAATACAGCAAAAGGTTACATCACTGATTTTGGTCCCCTACTTTGACCCATCCAGTTCCTGACCAGGGTTGCACCTGCTTAGCTTTCTGCTTTTGCCATGTGACATACAGTGGGGGAAATAAGTATTTGATCCCTTGCTGATTTTGTAAGTTTGCCCACTGACAAAGACATGAGCAGGCCATAATTGAAGGGTAGGTTATTGGTAACAGTGAGAGATAGCACATCACAAATTAAATCCGGAAAATCACATTTTGGAAAGTATATGAATTTATTTGCATTCTGCAGAGGGAAATAAGTATTTGATCCCTCTGGCAAACAAGACCTAATACTTGGTGGCAAAACCCTTGTTGGCAAGCACAGCGGTCAGACGTCTTCTGTAGTTGATGATGAGGTTTGCACACATGTCAGGAGGAATTTTGGTCCACTCCTCTTTGCAGATCATCTCTAAATCATTAAGAGTTCTGGGCTGTCGCTTGGCAACTCGCAGCTTCAGCTCCCTCCATAAGTTTTCAATGGGATTAAGGTCTGGTGACTGGCTAGGCCACTCCATGACCCTAATGTGCTTCTTCCTGAGCCACTCCTTTGTTGCCTTGGCTGTATGTTTTGGGTCATTGTCGTGCTGGAAGACCCAGCCACGACCCATTTTTAAGGCCCTGGCGGAGGGAAGGAGGTTGTCACTCAGAATTGTACGGTACATGGCCCCATCCATTCTCCCATTGATGCGGTGAAGTAGTCCTGTGCCCTTAGCAGAGAAACACCCCCAAAACATAACATTTCCACCTCCATGCTTGACAGTGGGGACGGTGTTCTTTGGGTCATAGGCAGCATTTCTCTTCCTCCAAACACGGCGAGTTGAGTTCATGCCAAAGAGCTCAATTTTTGTCTCATCTGACCACAGCACCTTCTCCCAATCACTCTCGGCATCATCCAGGTGTTCACTGGCAACTTCAGACGGGCCGTCACATGTGCCTTCCGGAGCAGGGGGACCTTGTGGGCACTGCAGGATTGCAATCCGTTATGTCGTAATGTGTTACCAATGGTTTTCGTGGTGACAGTGGTCCCAGCTGCCTTGAGATCATTGACAAGTTCCCCCCTTGTAGTTGTAGGCTGATTTCTAACCTTCCTCATGATCAAGGATACCCCACGAGGTGAGATTTTGCGTGGAGCCCCAGATCTTTGTCGATTGACAGTCATTTTGTACTTCTTCCATTTTCTTACTATGGCACCAACAGTTGTCTCCTTCTCGCCCAGCGTCTTACTGATGGTTTTGTAGCCCATTCCAGCCTTGTGCAGGTGTATGATCTTGTCCCTGACATCCTTAGACAGCTCCTTGCTCTTGGCCATTTTGTAGAGGTTAGAGTCTGACTGATTCACTGAGTCTGTGGACAGGTGTCTTTCATACAGGTGACCATTGCCGACAGCTGTCTGTCATGCAGGTAACGAGTTGATTTGGAGCATCTACCTGGTCTGTAGGGGCCAGATCTCTTACTGGTTGGTGGGGGATCAAATACTTATTTCCCTCTGCAGAATGCAAATAAATTCATATACTTTCCACAATGTGATTTTCCGGATTTAATTTGTGATGTGCTATCTCTCACTGTTACCAATAACCTACCCTTCAATTATGGGCTGCTCATGTCTTTGTCAGTGGGCAAACTTACAAAATCAGCAAGGGATCAAATACTTATTTCCCCCACTGTACACCTTCACCATGTGGGTGACCCCACATAGTGAGGGCATAACTTGCCATTTATCGATAGATACCTCCACCAGGCATTTGCCTCCAGAGAGGGGGGAGAGAGAGAAAGTGACTGACCCCATTCATATATTATCCAATTGGGTTGAGGTCTTTCTCTCTATTGGGCTGTTGAGATAGTTTCATGCCCTCCAATCACTTTCAGATGGACAATACAGCAAAAGGTTACAACACTGATTTTGGTCCCCTACTTTGACCCATCCAGTTCCTGACCAGGGTTGCACCTGCTTAGCTTCCTGCTTTTGCCATGTGACATACACCTTCACCATGTGGGTGGCCCCACATAGGGAGGGCATAACTTGCCATTTATCTAATATGAGATAGATACCTCCACCAGGCATTTGCCTCCAGAGAGGGGGGAGAGAGAGAAAGAGACTGACCCCATTCATATATTATATATTATCCAATTGGGTTGGGGTCTTTGTCTCTATTGGGCTGTTGAGATAATTTCATGCCCTCCAATCACTTTCACATGGACAATACAGCAAAAGGTTACATCACTGATTTTGGTCCCCTACTTTGACCCATCCAGTTCCTGACCAGGGTTGCACCTGCTTAGCTTCCTGCTTTTGCCATGTGACATACACCTTCACCATGTGGGTGGCCCCACATAGGGAGGGCATAACTTGCCATTTATCTAATCTGGGATACACACCTCCACCAGGCATTTGCCTCCAGAAAGGTGGGAGAGAGAGAAAGAGACTGACCCCATTCATATATTATATATTATCCAATTGGGTTGGGGTCTTTCTCTCTATTGGGCTGTTGAGATAGTTTCATGCCCTCCAATCACTTTCACATGGACAATACAGCAAAAGGTTACATCACTGATTTTGGTCCCCTACTTTGACCCATCCAGTTCCTGACCAGGGTTGCACCTGCTTAGCTTCCTGCTTTTGCCATGTGACATACACCTTCACCATGTGGGTGGCCCCACATAGGGAGGGCATAACTTGCCATTTATCTAATATGAGATAGATACCTCCACCAGGCATTTGCCTCCAGAGAGGGGGGAGAGAGAGAAAGTGACTGACCCCATTCATATATTATATATTATCCAATTGGGTTGGGGTCTTTCTCTCTATTGGGCTGTTGAGATAATTTCATGCCCTCCAATCACTTTCACATGGACAATACAGCAAAAGGTTACATCACTGATTTTGGTCCCCTACTTTGACCCATCCAGTTCCTGACCAGGGTTGTACCTGCTTAGCTTCCTGCTTTTGCCATGTGACATACACCTTCACCATGTGGGTGGCCCCACATAGGGAGGGCATAACTTGCCATTTATCTAATATGAGATAGATACCTCCACCAGGCATTTGCCTCCAGAGAGGGGGGAGAGAGAGAAAGTGACTGACCCCATTCATATATTATATATTATCCAATTGGGTTGAGGTCTTTCTCTCTATTGGGCTGTTGAGATAGTTTCATGCCCTCCAATCACTTTCACATGGACAATACAGCAAAAGGTTACAACACTGATTTTGGTCCCCTACTTTGACCCATCCAGTTCCTGACCAGGGTTGTACCTGCTTAGCTTCCTGCTTTTGCCATGTGACATGCACCTTCACCATGTGGGTGGCCCCACATAGGGAGGGCATAACTTGCCATTTATCTAATATGAGATAGATACCTCCACCAGGCATTTGCCTCCAGAGAGGGGGGAGAGAGAGAAAGTGACTGACCCCATTCATATATTATATATTATCCAATTGGGTTGGGGTCTTTCTCTCTATTGGGCTGTTGAGATAGTTTCATGCCCTCCAATCACTTTCACATGGACAATACAGCAAAAGGTTACATCACTGATTTTGGTCCCCTACTTTGACCCATCCAGTTCCTGACCAGGGTTGCACCTGCTTAGCTTCCTGCTTTTGCCATGTGACATACACCTTCACCATGTGGGTGGCCCCACATAGGGAGGGCATAACTTGCCATTTATCTAATATGAGATAGATACCTCCACCAGGCATTTGCCTCCAGAGAGGGGGGAGAGAGAGAAAGTGACTGACCCCATTCATATATTATATATTATCCAATTGGGTTGGGGTCTTTCTCTCTATTGGGCTGTTGAGATAATTTCATGCCCTCCAATCACTTTCACATGGACAATACAGCAAAAGGTTACATCACTGATTTTGGTCCCCTACTTTGACCCATCCAGTTCCTGACCAGGGTTGTACCTGCTTAGCTTCCTGCTTTTGCCATGTGACATACACCTTCACCACATGGGTGGCCCCACATAGGGAGGGCATAACTTGCCATTTATCTAATATGAGATAGATACCTCCACCAGGCATTTGCCTCCAGAGAGGGGGGAGAGAGAGAAAGAGACTGACCCCATTCATATATTATATATTATCCAATTGGGTTGGGGTCTTTCTCTCTATTGGGCTGTTGAGATAATTTCATGCCCTCCAATCACTTTCACATGGACAATACAGCAAAAGGTTACATCACTGATTTTGGTCCCCTACTTTGACCCATCCAGTTCCTGACCAGGGTTGCACCTGCTTAGCTTCCTGCTTTTGCTATGTGACATACACCTTCACCACATGGGTGGCCCCACAAAGGGGAGGGCATAACTTGCCATTTATCTAATCTGGGATACACACCTCCACCAGGCATTTGCCTCCAGAAAGGTGGGAGAGAGAGAAAGAGACTGACCCCATTCATATATTATATATTATCCAATTGGGTTGAGGTCTTTCTCTCTATTGGGCTGTTGAGATAGTTTCATGCCCTCCAATCACTTTCAGATGGACAATACAGCAAAAGGTTACAACACTGATTTTGGTCCCCTACTTTGACCCATCCAGTTCCTGACCAGGGTTGCACCTGCTTAGCTTTCTGCTTTTGCCATGTGACATACACCTTCACCATGTGGGTGGCCCCACATAGTGAGGGCATAACTTGCCATTTATCTAATATGAGATAGATACCTCCACCAGGCATTTGCCTCCAGAGAGGGGGGAGAGAGAGAAAGAGACTGACCCCATTCATATATATATTATCCAATTGGGTTGGGGTCTTTCTCTCTATTGGGCTGTTGAGATAGTTTCATGCCCTCCAATCACTTTCAGATGGACAATACAGCAAAAGGTTACACCACTGATTTTGGTCCCCTACTTTGACCCATCCAGTTCCTGACCAGGGTTGCACCTGCTTAGCTTCCTGCTTTTGCCATGTGACATACACCTTCACCATGTGGGTGGCCCCACATAGTGAGGGCATAACTTGCCATTTATCTAATATGAGATAGATACCTCCACCAGGCATTTGCCTCCAGAGAGGGGGGAGAGAGAGAAAGAGACTGACCCCATTCATATATATATTATCCAATTGGGTTGGGGTCTTTCTCTCTATTGGGCTGTTGAGATAATTTCATGCCCTCTAATCACTTTCACATGGACAATACAGCAAAAGGTTACATCACTGATTTTGGTCCCCTACTTTGACCCATCCAGTTCCTGACCAGGGTTGCACCTGCTTAGCTTCTGCTTTTGCCATGTGACATACACCTTCACCATGTGGGTGGCCCCACATAGTGAGGGCATAACTTGCCATTTATCTAATATGAGATAGATACCTCCACCAGGCATTTGCCTCCAGAGAGGGGGGAGAGAGAGAAAGTGACTGACCCATTCATATATTATATATTATCCAATTGGGTTGGGGTCTTTCTCTCTATTGGGCTGTTGAGATAGTTTCATGCCCTCCAATCACTTTCAGATGGACAATACAGCAAAAGGTTACACCACTGATTTTGGTCCCCTACTTTGACCCATCCAGTTCCTGACCAGGGTTGTACCTGCTTAGCTTCCTGCTTTTGCCATGTGACATACACCTTCACCATGTGGGTGGCCCCACATAGGGAGGGCATAACTTGCCATTTATCTAATATGAGATAGATACCTCCACCAGGCATTTGCCTCCAGAGAGGGGGGAGAGAGAGAAAGTGACTGACCCCATTCATATATTATATATTATCCAATTGGGTTGGGGTCTTTCTCTCTATTGGGCTGTTGAGATAATTTCATGCCCTCCAATCACTTTCACATGGACAATACAGCAAAAGGTTACATCACTGATTTTGGTCCCCTACTTTGACCCATCCAGTTCCTGACCAGGGTTGCACCTGCTTAGCTTCCTGCTTTTGCCATGTGACATACACCTTCACCATGTGGGTGGCCCCACATAGGGAGGGCATAACTTGCCATTTATCTAATCTGGGATACACACCTCCACCAGGCATTTGCCTCCAGAGAGGGGGGAGAGAGAGAAAGAGACTGACCCCATTCATATATTATATATTATCCAATTGGGTTGGGGTCTTTCTCTCTATTGGGCTGTTGAGATAGTTTCATGCCCTCCAATCACTTTCACATGGACAATACAGCAAAAGGTTACATCACTGATTTTGGTCCCCTACTTTGACCCATCCAGTTCCTGACCAGGGTTGCACCTGCTTAGCTTCTGCTTTTGCCATGTGACATACACCTTCACCATGTGGGTGGCCCCACATAGTGAGGGCATAACTTGCCATTTATCTAATATGAGATAGATACCTCCACCAGGCATTTGCCTCCAGAGAGGGGGGAGAGAGAGAAAGTGACTGACCCCATTCATATATTATATATTATCCAATTGGGTTGGGGTCTTTCTCTCTATTGGGCTGTTGAGATAATTTCATGCCCTCCAATCACTTTCACATGGACAATACAGCAAAAGGTTACATCACTGATTTTGGTCCCCTACTTTGACCCATCCAGTTCCTGACCAGGGTTGCACCTGCTTAGCTTCCTGCTTTTGCCATGTGACATACACCTTCACCATGTGGGTGGCCCCACATAGGGAGGGCATAACTTGCCATTTATCTAATATGAGATAGATACCTCCACCAGGCATTTGCCTCTAGAAAGGTGGGAGAGAGGAAAAGAGACTGACCCCATTCATATATTATATATTATCCAATTGGGTTGGGGTCTTTCTCTCTATTGGGCTGTTGAGATAATTTCATGCCCTCCAATCACTTTCACATGGACAATACAGCAAAAGGTTACATCACTGATTTTGGTCCCCTACTTTGACCCATCCAGTTCCTGACCAGGGTTGCACCTGCTTAGCTTCCTGCTTTTGCCATGTGACATACACCTTCACCATGTGGGTGGCCCCACATAGGGAGGGCATAACTTGCCATTTATCTAATATAGATACCTCCACCAGGCATTTGCCTCCAGAGAGGGGGGAGAGAGAGAAAGTGACTGACCCCATTCATATATTATATATTATCCAATTGGGTTGGGGTCTTTCTCTCTATTGGGCTGTTGAGATAATTTCATGCCCTCCAATCACTTTCACATGGACAATACAGCAAAAGGTTACATCACTGATTTTGGTCCCCTACTTTGACCCATCCAGTTCCTGACCAGGGTTGCACCTGCTTAGCTTCCTGCTTTTGCCATGTGACATACACCTTCACCATGTGGGTGGCCCCACATAGTGAGGGCATAACTTGCCATTTATCTAATATGAGATAGATACCTCCACCAGGCATTTGCCTCCAGAGAGGGGGGAGAGAGAGAAAGTGACTGACCCCATTCATATATTATATATTATCCAATTGGGTTGGGGTCTTTCTCTCTATTGGGCTGTTGAGATAATTTCATGCCCTCCAATCACTTTCACATGGACAATACAGCAAAAGGTTACATCACTGATTTTGGTCCCCTACTTTGACCCATCCAGTTCCTGACCAGGGTTGTACCTGCTTAGCTTCCTGCTTTTGCCATGTGACATACACCTTCACCATGTGGGTGGCCCCACATAGGGAGGGCATAACTTGCCATTTATCTAATATAGATACCTCCACCAGGCATTTGCCTCCAGAGAGGGGGGAGAGAGAGAAAGTGACTGACCCCATTCATATATTATATATTATGCAATTGGGTTGGGGTCTTTCTCTCTATTGGGCTGTTGAGATAATTTCATGCCCTCCAATCACTTTCACATGGACAATACAGCAAAAGGTTACATCACTGATTTTGGTCCCCTACTTTGACCCATCCAGTTCCTGACCAGGGTTGCACCTGCTTAGCTTCCTGCTTTTGCTATGTGACATACACCTTCACCACATGGGTGGCCCCACATAGGGAGGGCATAACTTGCCATTTATCTAATCTGGGATACACACCTCCACCAGGCATTTGCCTCCAGAAAGGTGGGAGAGAGAGAAAGAGACTGACCCCATTCATATATTATATATTATCCAATTGGGTTGAGGTCTTTCTCTCTATTGGGCTGTTGAGATAGTTTCATGCCCTCCAATCACTTTCACATGGACAATACAGCAAAAGGTTACATCACTGATTTTGGTCCCCTACTTTGACCCATCCAGTTCCTGACCAGGGTTGCACCTGCTTAGCTTTCTGCTTTTGCCATGTGACATACACCTTCACCATGTGGGTGGCCCCACATAGTGAGGGCATAACTTGCCATTTATCTAATATGAGATAGATACCTCCACCAGGCATTTGCCTCCAGAGAGGGGGGAGAGAGAGAAAGAGACTGACCCCATTCATATATTATCCAATTGGGTTGGGGTCTTTCTCTCTATTGGGCTGTAGAGATAATTTCATGCCCTCTAATCACTTTCACATGGACAATACAGCAAAAGGTTACATCACTGATTTTGGTCCCCTACTTTGACCCATCCAGTTCCTGACCAGGGTTGCACCTGCTTAGCTTTCTGCTTTTGCCATGTGACATACACCTTCACCATGTGGGTGGCCCCACATAGTGAGGGCATAACTTGCCATTTATCTAATATGAGATAGATACCTCCACCAGGCATTTGCCTCCAGAGAGGGGGGAGAGAGAGAAAGTGACTGACCCATTCATATATTATATATTATCCAATTGGGTTGGGGTCTTTCTCTCTATTGGGCTGTTGAGATAATTTCATGCCCTCCAATCACTTTCACATGGACAATACAGCAAAAGGTTACATCACTGATTTTGGTCCCCTACTTTGACCCATCCAGTTCCTGACCAGGGTTGCACCTGCTTAGCTTCCTGCTTTTGCCATGTGACATACACCTTCACCATGTGGGTGGCCCCACATAGGGAGGGCATAACTTGCCATTTATCTAATATGAGATAGATACCTCCACCAGGCATTTGCCTCCAGAGAGGGGGGAGAGAGAGAAAGAGACTGACCCCATTCATATATATATATTATCCAATTGGGTTGGGGTCTTTCTCTCTATTGGGCTGTTGAGATAATTTCATGCCCTCCAATCACTTTCACATGGACAATACAGCAAAAGGTTACATCACTGATTTTGGTCCCCTACTTTGACCCATCCAGTTCCTGACCAGGGTTGCACCTGCTTAGCTTCCTGCTTTTGCCATGTGACATACACCTTCACCATGTCCCCACATAGGGAGGGCATAACTTGCCATTTATCTAATATGAGATAGATACCTCCACCAGGCATTTGCCTCCAGAGAGGGGGGAGAGAGAGAAAGAGACTGACCCCATTCATATATTATATTATCCAATTGGGTTGGGGTCTTTCTCTCTATTGGGCTGTTGAGATAGTTTCATGCCCTCCAATCACTTTCACATGGACAATACAGCAAAAGGTCACACCACTGAATTTGGTGCCCTACTTTGACCCATCCAGTTCCTGACCAGGGTTGCACCTGCTTAGCTTCCTGCTTTTGCCATGTGACATACACCTTCACCATGTGGATGAGCCCATTTAGGGAGGGCATAACTTGCCATTTATCTAATATGAGATAGATACCTCCACCAGGCATTTGCCTCCAGAGAGGGGGGAGAGAGAGAAAGAGACTGACCCCATTCATATATTATATATTATCCAATTGGGTTGGGGTCTTTCTCTCTATTGGGCTGTTGAGATAATTTCATGCCCTCTAATCACTTTCACATGGACAATACAGCAAAAGGTTACATCACTGATTTTGGTCCCCTACTTTGACCCATCCAGTTCCTGACCAGGGTTGCACCTGCTTAGCTTCCTGCTTTTGCCATGTGACATACACCTTCACCATGTGGGTGGCCCCACATAGGGAGGGCATAACTTGCCATTTATCTAATATGAGATAGATACCTCCACCAGGCATTTGCCTCCAGAGAGGGGGGAGAGAGAGAAAGTGACTGACCCCATTCATATATTATATATTATCCAATTGGGTTGGGGTCTTTCTCTCTATTGGGCTGTTGAGATAGTTTCATGCCCTCCAATCACTTTCACATGGACAATACAGCAAAAGGTTACATCACTGATTTTGGTCCCCTACTTTGACCCATCCAGTTCCTGACCAGGGTTGCACCTGCTTAGCTTCCTGCTTTTGCCATGTGACATACACCTTCACCATGTGGGTGGCCCCACATAGGGAGGGCATAACTTGCCATTTATCTAATATGAGATAGATACCTCCACCAGGCATTTGCCTCCAGAGAGGGGGGAGAGAGAGAAAGAGACTGACCCCATTCATATATTATATATTATCCAATTGGGTTGGGGTCTTTCTCTCTATTGGGCTGTTGAGATAATTTCATGCCCTCCAATCACTTTCACATGGACAATACAGCAAAAGGTTACATCACTGATTTTGGTCCCCTACTTTGACCCATCCAGTTCCTGACCAGGGTTGCACCTGCTTAGCTTCCTGCTTTTGCCATGTGACATACACCTTCACCATGTGGGTGGCCCCACATAGGGAGGGCATAACTTGCCATTTATCTAATATGAGATAGACACCTCCACCAGGCATTTGCCTCCAGAGAGGGGGGAGAGAGAGAAAGTGACTGACCCCATTCATATATTATATATTATCCAATTGGGTTGGGGTCTTTCTCTCTATTGGGCTGTTGAGATAGTTTCATGCCCTCCAATCACTTTCACATGGACAATACAGCAAAAGGTTACATCACTGATTTTGGTCCCCTACTTTGACCCATCCAGTTCCTGACCAGGGTTGCACCTGCTTAGCTTTCTGCTTTTGCCATGTGACATACACCTTCACCATGTGGGTGGCCCCACATAGTGAGGGCATAACTTGCCATTTATCTAATATGAGATAGATACCTCCACCAGGCATTTGCCTCCAGAGAGGGGGGAGAGAGAGAAAGAGACTGACCCCATTCATATATTATATATTATCCAATTGGGTTGGGGTCTTTCTCTCTATTGGGCTGTTGAGATAATTTCATGCCCTCCAATCACTTTCACATGGACAATACAGCAAAAGGTTACATCACTGATTTTGGTCCCCTACTTTGACCCATCCAGTTCCTGACCAGGGTTGCACCTGCTTAGCTTCCTGCTTTTGCCATGTGACATACACCTTCACCACGTGGGTGGCCCCACATAGGGAGGGCATAACTTGCCATTTATCTAATATGAGATAGATACCTCCACCAGGCATTTGCCTCCAGAGAGGGGGGAGAGAGAGAAAGAGACTGACCCCATTCATATATTATATATTATCCAATTGGGTTGGGGTCTTTCTCTCTATTGGGCTGTTGAGATAATTTCATGCCCTCCAATCACTTTCACATGGACAATACAGCAAAAGGTTACATCACTGATTTTGGTCCCCTACTTTGACCCATCCAGTTCCTGACCAGGGTTGCACCTGCTTAGCTTCCTGCTTTTGCCATGTGACATACACCTTCACCATGTGGGTGGCCCCACATAGGGAGGGCATAACTTGCCATTTATCTAATATGAGATAGATACCTCCACCAGGCATTTGCCTCCAGAGAGGGGGGAGAGAGAGAAAGTGACTGACCCCATTCATATATTATATATTATCCAATTGGGTTGGGGTCTTTCTCTCTATTGGGCTGTTGAGATAATTTCATGCCCTCCAATCACTTTCAGATGGACAATACAGCAAAAGGTTACATCACTGATTTTGGTCCCCTACTTTGACCCATCCAGTTCCTGACCAGGGTTGCACCTGCTTAGCTTCCTGCTTTTGCCATGTGACATACACCTTCACCATGTGGGTGGCCCCACATAGGGAGGGCATAACTTGCCATTTATCTAATATGAGATAGATACCTCCACCAGGCATTTGCCTCCAGAGAGGGGGGAGAGAGAGAAAGTGACTGACCCATTCATATATTATATATTATCCAATTGGGTTGGGGTCTTTCTCTCTATTGGGCTGTTGAGATAATTTCATGCCCTCCAATCACTTTCACATGGACAATACAGCAAAAGGTTACATCACTGATTTTGGTCCCCTACTTTGACCCATCCAGTTCCTGACCAGGGTTGTACCTGCTTAGCTTCCTGCTTTTGCCATGTGACATACACCTTCACCATGTGGGTGGCCCCACATAGGGAGGGCATAACTTGCCATTTATCTAATATGCTAGATACCTCCACCAGGCATTTGCCTCCAGAGAGGGGGGAGAGAGAGAAAGTGACTGACCCCATTCATATATTATATATTATCCAATTGGGTTGGGGTCTTTCTCTCTATTGGGCTGTTGAGATAATTTCATGCCCTCTAATCACTTTCACATGGACAATACAGCAAAAGGTTACATCACTGATTTTGGTCCCCTACTTTGACCCATCCAGTTCCTGACCAGGGTTGCACCTGCTTAGCTTCCTGCTTTTGCCATGTGACATACACCTTCACCATGTGGGTGGCCCCACATAGGGAGGGCATAACTTGCCATTTATCTAATCTGGGATACACACCTCCACCAGGCATTTGCCTCCAGAGAGGGGGGAGAGAGAGAAAGAGACTGACCCCATTCATATATTATATATTATCCAATTGGGTTGGGGTCTTTCTCTCTATTGGGCTGTTGAGATAGTTTCATGCCCTCCAATCACTTTCACATGGACAATACAGCAAAAGGTTACATCACTGATTTTGGTCCCCTACTTTGACCCATCCAGTTCCTGACCAGGGTTGCACCTGCTTAGCTTCCTGCTTTTGCCATGTGACATACACCTTCACCATGTGGGTGGCCCCACATAGTGAGGGCATAACTTGCCATTTATCTAATATGAGATAGATACCTCCACCAGGCATTTGCCTCCAGAGAGGGGGGAGAGAGAGAAAGTGACTGACCCCATTCATATATTATATATTATCCAATTGGGTTGGGGTCTTTCTCTCTATTGGGCTGTTGAGATAATTTCATGCCCTCCAATCACTTTCACATGGACAATACAGCAAAAGGTTACATCACTGATTTTGGTCCCCTACTTTGACCCATCCAGTTCCTGACCAGGGTTGCACCTGCTTAGCTTCCTGCTTTTGCCATGTGACATACACCTTCACCATGTGGGTGGCCCCACATAGGGAGGGCATAACTTGCCATTTATCTAATATGAGATAGATACCTCCACCAGGCATTTGCCTCCTAGAAAGGGGGGAGAGAGAGAAAGAGACTGACCCCATTCATATATTATATATTATCCAATTGGGTTGGGGTCTTTGTCTCTATTGGGCTGTTGAGATAATTTCATGCCCTCCAATCACTTTCACATGGACAATACAGCAAAAGGTTACATCACTGATTTTGGTCCCCTACTTTGACCCATCCAGTTCCTGATCAGGGTTGTACCTGCTTAGCTTCCTGCTTTTGCCATGTGACATACACCTTCACCACATGGGTGGCCCCACATAGGGAGGGCATAACTTGCCATTTATCTAATATAGATACCTCCACCAGGCATTTGCCTCCAGAGAGGGGGGAGAGAGAGAAAGTGACTGACCCCATTCATATATTATATATTATCCAATTGGGTTGGGGTCTTTCTCTCTATTGGGCTGTTGAGATAATTTCATGCCCTCCAATCACTTTCAGATGGACAATACAGCAAAAGGTTACATCACTGATTTTGGTCCCCTACTTTGACCCATCCAGTTCCTGATCAGGGTTGTACCTGCTTAGCTTCCTGCTTTTGCCATGTGACATACACCTTCACCATGTGGGTGGCCCCACATAGTGAGGGCATAACTTGCCATTTATCTAATATGAGATAGATACCTCCACCAGGCATTTGCCTCCAGAGAGGGGGGAGAGAGAGAAAGTGACTGACCCATTCATATATTATATATTATCCAATTGGGTTGGGGTCTTTGTCTCTATTGGGCTGTTGAGATAGTTTCATGCCCTCCAATCACTTTCAGATGGACAATACAGCAAAAGGTTACACCACTGATTTTGGTCCCCTACTTTGACCCATCTAGTTCCTGACCAGGGTTGTACCTGCTTAGCTTCTTGCTTTTGCCATGTGACATGCACCTTCACCATGTGGGTGGCCCCACATATGGAGGGCATAACTTGCCATTTATCTAATATGAGATAGATACCTCCACCAGGCATTTGCCTCTAGAAAGGTGGGAGAGAGGAAAAGAGACTGACCCCATTCATATATTATATATTATCCAATTGGGTTGGGGTCTTTGTCTCTATTGGGCTGTTGAGATAATTTCATGCCCTCCAATCACTTTCACATGGACAATACAGCAAAAGGTTACATCACTGATTTTGGTCCCCTACTTTGACCCATCCAGTTCCTGACTAGGGTTGCACCTGCTTAGCTTTCTGCTTTTGCCATGTGACATACACCTTCACCATGTGGGTGGCCTCACATAGTGAGGGCATAACTTGCCATTTATCTAATATGAGATAGATACCTCCACCAGGCATTTGCCTCCAGAGAGGGGGGAGAGAGAGAAAGAGACTGACCCCATTCATATATTATCCAATTGGGTTGGGGTCTTTCTCTCTATTGGGCTGTAGAGATAATTTCATGCCCTCTAATCACTTTCACATGGACAATACAGCAAAAGGTTACATCACTGATTTTGGTCCCCTACTTTGACCCATCCAGTTCCTGACCAGGGTTGCACCTGCTTAGCTTTCTGCTTTTGCCATGTGACATACACCTTCACCATGTCCCCACATAGGGAGGGCATAACTTGCCATTTATCTAATATGAGATAGATACCTCCACCAGGCATTTGCCTCCAGAGAGGGGGGAGAGAGAGAAAGAGACTGACCCCATTCATATATTATCCAATTGGGTTGGGGTCTTTCTCTCTATTGGGCTTTTGAGATAATTTCATGCCCTCCAATCACTTTCACATGGACAATACAGCAAAAGGTTACATCACTGATTTTGGTCCCCTACTTTGACCCATCCAGTTCCTGATCAGGGTTGTACCTGCTTAGCTTCCTGCTTTTGCCATGTGACATACACCTTCACCACATGGGTGGCCCCACATAGGGAGGGCATAACTTGCCATTTATCTAATATAGATACCTCCACCAGGCATTTGCCTCCAGAGAGGGGGGAGAGAGAGAAAGTGACTGACCCCATTCATATATTATATATTATATTATCCAAATGGGTTGGGGTCTTTGTCTCTATTGGGCTGTTGAGATAATTTCATGCCCTCCAATCACTTTCACATGGACAATACAGCAAAAGGTTACATCACTGATTTTGGTCCCCTACTTTGACCCATCCAGTTCCTGATCAGGGTTGTACCTGCTTAGCTTCCTGCTTTTGCCATGTGACATACACCTTCACCACATGGGTGGCCCCACATAAACCCGATGCCTGATACTCACCTCCCAATACAACACAAATGAATTCAGCGCTATAAACACACCAACCCTAAACCTCCCAGTCTCAGAAACACTAAAAATCCTCGGAGTCACCATCGATCGCCACCTAACACTCGAAACCCACGCAAACAATACAACCAAGAAGATGTTCTACGGCATGTGGAAATTGAAAAGGATAAGACCATTCTTCCCAAGATTCGTCTTCCGCAGCCTAGTGCAATCCCTCGTCCTCAGCCACCTGGATTACTGCAACTCACTATACGCGGGCTGCAAAGAGCAAATAATGAAGAAACTTCAAACAGCCCAGAACACAGCAGCCAGGCTCATCCTCGGAAAACCAAGATACGAAAGGGCGAAACCACTACGAGAGAAATTACATTGGCTTCCACTTAAGGAACGCGTTACTTTCAAAGTTTGCACACTAGTCCATAAAATCATCTACGGCGAAGCCCCAGCGTACATGTCTGATCTAATAGATCTACCACCCAGAAACGCTAAAAGGTCATCCCGAACATACCTCAACCTCCACTTCCCCACTTGCAAGGGCCTGAAATACAAGACGCTACACGCGTCAACCTTTTCCCACATGAGCACGCAGGCCTGGAATACACTACCGCGCAACCTAAGAACGATTAACGAACAAGCTTCCTTCCGAAAACTACTGAAGACGTATCTGTTTGAACAAACTTACGGAAAGAACCAAAACACATAGAGTCCATACTCACTGTTCACCAATGCAACATACATCCACTTCAGATCCCTCATCCTGTAATCAATTGCCCCAATGTCTCCTCCCAATGTTTCTATGTTGATGTCCCATTGTTATATTCCTAATGATAATCGAATGTCTCACACAACTCTGTACAATGTACTCCATATTCAAGCTATTACAAATGTATTTCTATTATTCATATCTTATTGTAAGCCACACTGAGCCCGCAAAAAGGTGGGAAAATGTGGGATACAAATGCAATAAATAAATAAATAAATAAATAGGGAGGGCATAACTTGCCATTTATCTAATATAGATACCTCCACCAGGCATTTGCCTCCAGAGAGGGGGGAGAGAGAGAAAGTGACTGACCCCATTCATATATTATATATTATCCAATTGGGTTGAGGTCTTTCTCTCTATTGGGCTGTTGAGATAGTTTCATGCCCTCCAATCACTTTCAGATGGACAATACAGCAAAAGGTTAGAACACTGATTTTGGTCCCCTACTTTGACCCATCCAGTTCCTGACCAGGGTTGCACCTGCTTAGCTTTCTGCTTTTGCCATGTGACATACACCTTCACCATGTGGGTGGCCCCACATAGTGAGGGCTTAACTTGCCATTTATCTAATATGAGATAGATACCTCCACCAGGCATTTGCCTCCAGAGAGGGGGGAGAGAGAGAAAGAGACTGACCCCATTCATATATTATCCAATTGGGTTGGGGTCTTTGTCTCTATTGGGCTGTTGAGATAGTTTCATGCCCTCCAATCACTTTCAGATGGACAATACAGCAAAAGGTTACACCACTGATTTTGGTCCCCTACTTTGACCCATCTAGTTCCTGACCAGGGTTGTACCTGCTTAGCTTCTTGCTTTTGCCATGTGACATGCACTTTCACCATGTGGGTGGCCCCACATATGGAGGGCATAACTTGCCATTTATCTAATATGAGATAGATACCTCCACCAGGCATTTGCCTCTAGAAAGGTGGGAGAGAGGAAAAGAGACTGACCCCATTCATATATTATATATTATATATTATCCAATTGGGTTGGGGTCTTTGTCTCTATTGGGCTGTTGAGATAATTTCATGCCCTCCAATCACTTTCACATGGACAATACAGCAAAAGGTTACATCACTGATTTTGGTCCCCTACTTTGACCCATCCAGTTCCTGACCAGGGTTGCACCTGCTTAGCTTTCTGCTTTTGCCATGTGACATACACCTTCACCATGTGGGTGGCCTCACATAGTGAGGGCATAACTTGCCATTTATCTAATATGAGATAGATACCTCCACCAGGCATTTGCCTCCAGAGAGGGGGGAGAGAGAGAAAGAGACTGACCCCATTCATATATTATCCAATTGGGTTGGGGTCTTTCTCTCTATTGGGCTGTAGAGATAATTTCATGCCCTCTAATCACTTTCACATGGACAATACAGCAAAAGGTTACATCACTGATTTTGGTCCCCTACTTTGACCCATCCAGTTCCTGACCAGGGTTGTACCTGCTTAGCTTCTTGCTTTTGCCATGTGACATACACCTTCACCATAGGGAGGGCATAACTTGCCATTTATCTAATATGAGATAGATACCTCCACCAGGCATTTGCCTCTAGAAAGGTGGGAGAGAGGAAAGAGACTGACCCCATTCATATATTATCCAATTGGGTTGGGGTCTTTCTCTCTATTGGGCTGTTGAGATAATTTCATGCCCTCCAATCACTTTCACATGGACAATACAGCAAAAGGTTACATCACTGATTTTGGTCCCCTACTTTGACCCATCCAGTTCCTGACCAGGGTTGCACCTGCTTAGCTTTCTGCTTTTGCCATGTGACATACACCTTCACCATGTGGGTGGCCTCACATAGTGAGGGCATAACTTGCCATTTATCTAATATGAGATAGATACCTCCACCAGGCATTTGCCTCCAGAGAGGGGGGAGAGAGAGAAAGTGACTGACCCCATTCATATATTATATATTATGCAATTGGGTTGGGGTCTTTCTCTCTATTGGGCTGTTGAGATAATTTCATGCCCTCCTAATCACTTTCACATGGACAATACAGCAAAAGGTTACATCACTGATTTTGGTCCCCTACTTTGACCCATCCAGTTCCTGACCAGGGTTGCACCTGCTTAGCTTCCTGCTTTTGCCATGTGACATACACCTTCACCACATGGGTGGCCCCACATAGGGAGGGCATAACTTGCCATTTATCTAATCTGGGATACACACCTCCACCAGGCATTTGCCTCCAGAAAGGTGGGAGAGAGAGAAAGAGACTGACCCCATTCATATATATATATCCAATTGGGTTGAGGTCTTTCTCTCTATTGGGCTGTTGAGATAGTTTCATGCCCTCCAATCACTTTCACATGGACAATACAGCAAAAGGTTACATCACTGATTTTGGTCCCCTACTTTGACCCATCCAGTTCCTGACCAGGGTTGCACCTGCTTAGCTTCCTGCTTTTGCCATGTGACATACACCTTCACCATGTGGGTGGCCCCACATAGGGAGGGCATAACTTGCCTATTTATCTGGATAGATCACCTCCACCAGGCATTTGCCTCCAGAGAGGGGGGAGAGAGAGAAAGAGACTGACCCCATTCATATATTATATATTATCCAATTGGGTTGAGGTCTTTCTCTCTATTGGGCTGTTGAGATAGTTTCATGCCCTCCAATCACTTTCAGATGGACAATACAGCAAAAGGTTACAACACTGATTTTGGTCCCCTACTTTGACACATCCAGTTCTTGACCAGGGTTGCACCTGCTTAGCTTCCTGCTTTTGACATGTGACATACACCTTCACCATGTCCCCACATAGGGAGGGTATAACTTGCCATTTATCTAATATGAGATAGATATCTCCACCAGGCATTTGCCTCCAGAGAGGGGGGAGAGAGAGAAAGTGACTGACCCCATTCTTATATTATATATTATCCAATTGGGTTGGGTCTTTCTCTCTATTGGGCTGTTGAGATAATTTCATGCCCTCCAATCACTTTCACATGGACAATAC